>NC_046154.1:140807388-141050529 GCF_011064425.1 Rattus rattus | reverse complement strand
CAGAGTGTTCTGCTTTCGGGCGTGTAGTTTTTCCTTTCTACAGGTCTTCAGCTGTTCCTGTGGACCTGTGCCTTGAGTTCACCAGGCAGGTCACTTGCAGCAGAAAAGTTGGTCTTACCTGTGGCCCCGAGGCTCAAGTTCGCTCGCGGGGTTCTGCCCACGGGCTCTCCGCGGTGGCAGCGACCAGGAAGATCTGTGCCGCCTCTTCCGGGAGCCTCCGTGCACCAGGGTTCCAGATGGCCTCCGGTGTTTTCCTCTAGAATCAGTAATGTGTGCAGAGAGCAGTCTCTTCTGGTTTGATGATCATCCATTTTCATCAAGTTGGCTTCATCACAGGGATGCAGGGATGGCTCAATATATGGAAACCCATCAATGTAATCTACTGTGTAAACAAACTCAAAGAAAAAAACCATATGGCCCTCTCATTAGATGCTGAGAAAGCATTTGACAAAATTTAACACCCATTCATGTTAAAAGTACTGGAAAGATCAGAAGGTCAAGGCCCATACTTAAACATAGTAAAAGCAATATACAGCAAGCCAGTAGCCAACATCAAACGAAATAGAGAGAAACTTGAAGCAATCCCATTAAAATTGAGGACTAGACAAGGCTGCCCATTCTTGCCCTACTTATTCAATATAGCCCTAGCCAGAGCAATTAGACAGCAAAAGGAGGTCAAAGGGATACAAATTGGAAAGGAAGAAGTCAAAACATCACTATCTGCAGATTATATGATAGTATACTTCAGTGACCCCAAAAGTTCCACCAGAGAACTACTAAGCCTGCTAAACAACTTCAGCAATGTGGCTGGGCATAAAATTAACTTAAACAAATCAGTAACCTTCCTCTACTCATAGGATAAACAGGCTGAGAAAGAAATTAGGGAAATGCCACCCTTCACAATAGTCACAAATAATATAAAATACCTCAGTGTGACTCTAACCAAGCAAATGAGAGATCTGTATGACAAGAACTTCAAGTCTCTGAAGAAAGAAATTAAAGAAGAGCTCAGAAGATGGAAAGACCTGCCATGCTCATGGATTGGCAGCATTAATATAGCAAAAATGGCCATCTTAGCAAAAGCAATTTACAGATTCAATGCAATCCACATCAAAGTTCCAACTCAATTCTTCAAAGAGTTATAAAGAGCAACTAGCAAATTCATTTGGAATAACAAAAAACCAGGATAGCAAAAACCTATAATCAACAATGAAAGAACTTCTGAGGGTTTCACCATATATGACCTCAAGCAGGATTACAGAGCAATAATGATAAAAACTGTATGGTATTGGTACAGAGACAGGCAGGTAGATCAGTGGAATAGAACTGAGGACTCAGAAATGAACCCACACACCTATGGTCACTTAATCTTTGACAAAGGAGCTAAAACCATCCAATGGAAAAAAGATAGCATTTTAAACAAATGGTGCTGGTTCAACTGGAGGTCAGCATGTAGAAGAATGCAAATTGATCCATTTTTATCACCCTGTACAAAGCTTAAGTCCAAGTGGATCAAGGACCTCCACATCAAACCAGATACATTCAAACTAATAGAAGAAAAAGTGGAGAAGAGCCTAGAACACACGGGCACTTGGGATAATTTCCTGAACAAAACACCAATGGCTTATGCTCTAAGATAAAAAATTGACAAATGGGACCTCATAAAACTGCAAACTTCTGTAAGGCAAAGGACACTGTGGTTCGGACAAAATTGCAAACACCAGATTGGGAAAAGATCTTTACCAATCCTACATCTAATGGAGAGCTAATATGCAAAATGTACAAGAACTCAAGAAGTTAAGACTCCAGAAATGCAAATAACCCTATTAAAAATGGGGTACAATGCTAAAAAAGAATTCTCAGCTTAGGAATATTTGAATGGCTGAGAAGTACCTAAAGAAATGTTCAACATCCTTGGTCATCAGGGAAATGCAAATCAAAACAGCCCTGAGATTCCACATCACACCAGTCAGAATGGTTAAGAAAAAACTCAGGTGACAAAAGATGCTGGAAGGATGTGAAGAAAGAGGAACACTCCTCCATTGTTGGTGGGTTTGCAAACTGGTATAACCATTCTAGAAATTAGTTTGGTGGTTTCTCAGAAAATTGGAGATTCCACTACCTGAGAACCCAGCTATACTTCTCCAGGGCATATACCAAAAAGATGCTCCAACATACAACAAAGGCACATAACAATGACTTCATGAAATTCATAGGCAAATGGATTGAACTAAAAAATATCATCCTGAGTGAGGTAACCCAATGACAGAAAAACAGACATGTTATGCACTCACTGATAAGTGGATATTAGCCCAAAAGCTCAAATTACCCAAGATGCAATCCTCAGACAACAGGAAGCTCAAGAAGGATGACCAAAATGCGGATGCTTCATTTTTTTTAAAAGGGGAACAGAAATATTCATAGTAGGGGATATGGAGGCAGAGTTTGGAGCAGAGACTGAAGAAGTGGCCATTCAGAGCCTTTCCCACATGTGCCCCATATATATAGCCACCAAAACTTGATAAGATTGATGAATTAAGAAGTGCATGCTTACAGGAACCAGATATAGATGTCTTCGGAGAGACTCAGCCAGAGCATGTCAAATACAGAGGCGAATGCTTGCAGCAACCCACTGAACTGAGAACATGAACCCTGTTGGAGGATTTAGAGAAAGGGTAGAAAGAGAGCTGAAGGGGCTTGTGACCCCATAAGAACAACAATGCCAACCAACCATAGCTCCCAAGGACTAAACCACTACCCAAAGACTATACATGGACTGACCCATGGCTCTGACTGCATATGTAACAGAGGAAGGCCTTGTTGGGCACCAATGGAAGGAGAAGCCTTTGGTTCTGCCAAGATGGACCCCTAGTATAGTGGAATGTTGGGGGGGAGGGTAGGAAGTGGGTAAGGATGGGGAGGGGAACACCCTTATAGAAGAAGGGGAGGGTATTGGGATAAGGGGCTTATGTTTGGGAAACCACGAAAGGGAATAACATTTAAAATGGAAATTAAAAAATCCAATAGAAAATAATAAAAAGAAAATAAAAGAGATTTATTGCAAAAAAATATAAGAAAAAGAAAATTGCTAAGTTACAGCCAAGGTTAACAGTTGCCTATTTGACTGATGAATAGGTCTGAAGGAATAAGTCCCTTGTCTAGAGCACACACATCACTCCAAGGAGGATGCTAACAGGATATAATGGGCTTGGGTATGTGTCTAAGGGTCAACATTCTGAGACCATTCAAGAATATTTTCTCTCTTTTTGTTGAGTCCAACCCTCAACATCTCTGCCATCTCTCCAGCCCTCAAGAGTATTTTAAAGTCATGATTTTACATGAAATCAATACAATTGCTCTATCCTTGCCAGCTCTCAGTACCTTTTGATGAGCTAAGATTGTGAGTTACTTAGCTCTTCCCATTGCAGACATGCATTGTTCAACTAGCAAGTGCACTTCTCCTTTGCTGCAAGCCCCCAGATAAGTGAAGTCAAGTAGCTTTCCAAACATTTGAATTGAATATTGAATTTCACTCAGCATTTCATGCAACAGGAATAAACCTTCCTTAATTGGGTACCACAAATCAACTTTGTGTTTTTATTTTAATAAAAGTATGTCTGTTATTCTGTCTTTAATTATATTAAATCATTAATATTCTATTCTTTAAACTATTAATTCCTCAAGGTTATTGTGTGATGATACAATATTCTAAAAGTATCTCTTACATTCTAGGAGACTGGAACTTTTGCTAGTCCTCACAGCCAGAGTTAATACTGTGCCTTGAGGTCACTTAAAAAATGTAAGATTGCTAGTCTACTGTGTACTCAAACGGCTTGTTGAATTTGCTTTTTTTAACCCAGAATTGCTCCTACCTAAAGGAAATACAGAGACAAAGGGTGGAGCAGAAACTGAAGGAAACGGCATCCAGAGACTGCCCCACCTGGGGATCCATCACACATGCAGCCACCAAACCCAGACAATTGCTGATGCCAAGAAGTGCTTGCTTATAGGAGCCTGGAGCCTAATATGGATGCCTCCTGAGAGGCTCTGACAGACCCTTACCAATACAGATGTGGATGCTTGCAGCCAGCCACTGGACTGGGCATGGGGGACCCCAAAGGAGGAGTTAGGGAAAGGACTGAAAGAGCCAATGGAGTTTGCTACCCCACAGGAAGAACAACAATATCAACCATCTAGACCCCTCAGAGCTCCCAGGGACTAAACCCTCAACCAAAGAGTACAAATGGAGTAACCCATGGTTCTAGCTACATATGTAGCAGAGGATGGCCTTGTCTGGCATCAATAGGAGGGGAAGCCCTAGGTCCTGAGAAGCCTTGATGCCCCAGATTAGGAGCAAGTGTGCTGGGGCAGCAGTAGGTGGGTGGGGGAGCATTTCAGGCAGGGAGGGGGAGGGAGTGGAATGGGGGGCTTTCAGTGGGGAAACCAGGAAGAGGATAGCATTTGAAATATAAATAAACAAAATAACCAATAGAATTTTTTTTAAAAAAAGAGGCAATCTTTAAGGTTGTAACAACAAACCATATTTGCCTTATATTTACCATGCATTAAACGTTTACATCCTAAACTAATGCATAGGGAGAATCTTCTGTTTAGCAGCCACAAAACTCCTTGTGTTCACACATAAGCATTAGGGAATCCAGGAATGTGAAACATGCAGTGTTGTCTCTTCGACAAAAGAGATGTGTAACCTGTTTCCCACTCAGAAGGCTGGGTTAGTAGTCGGGTGATCTCTGTGCTATCTGTATGGTCAGGCTACATGTGGATCCCCACATACTATTAGGTTTATCTCAGTTAATCTGTAGTGCTATTACTAACCAGACCTTTAACATGAGCTGTTTAACTTGAAGCCTACATTCTTAGTTAATCTATAGAAGATGTTCTTATAGAAAATGTCCAAGATACAATTCACAGACCACATGTAGCTCAAGAAGAAGGAAGACCAAAGCATGGATGCTTCAGATCTTCTTAAAAGGGGGAACAAAATACTCAAGGGAGGAAGTATGGAAACCAAGTGTGGAGCAGAGACTGAAGGAAAGTCCATGCAGAGACTGCTCAACCTGGCGATCCATCCCATATAAAGACACCAAACCCAGACACTATTTCAGATGCCAAGATGTGCATGCTTCAGGAGCCTGATATCGCTGCCTCCTGAGAGCCTCCTCTAAAGTCTAACAAATAAGAGGTGGATGCTGTCAGCCAACCATTGGACTGAAAACTGAGTCCCCAGTGGAGAAGTTAGAGAAAGGACTGAAGAAGCTGAAGGGGTTTGCAGCCCATAGGAAGAACAGCAATATCAACCAACCAGACTCCTCAGAACTTCCAGCTCTAAACCACCAACCAAAGAGTACACATGGAGGGACCCATGCCTCCAGCAGCATATGTAGCAGAGGATGGTATTGTCAAACATCAATTAGAGAAAAGGCCCTTGGTCCTGAGACGGCCCGAAGCCCCACTGTAGGGAAATGCCAGGGTGGGTGGGTGAGTGGGGGAACACTCTCATAAAAACAATGGGAGGGAGAATGTGATAGGAGCTTTCAGAGGGGAAACTAGGAAAGGGGATAACATTTGAAATGTAAATAAATAAAATATCCAATAAAAATTTAAAAAACAACAAAATATTTAAAAAAAGGAAATATCACTCTAGTTACAAGAGTTGCAATAGAATCATGTCTTAAGCTTTGTTATACCCACAGGATGGAGTTATCACCAGGAAACATTTTTTCCAAATTCTTACTTCATGTAGATGGACACTGACTGCTGTAGTGTTTGCAGAGTCTCCCTACAACTGCTGTCCAATGTGGAGCTTAACTCTCTGAGAAGGTAAGAAAATTGTTCTTTAAATAGAAGTAGGGATTAGGGGGTTCCATCCTCTTACCAAAGGGTCATATATGTAAGTCAAAGAGTAAAATAAACATGGGTTCTTCTCAGTCCTCTGAGACAAACATTTTATACTGTTATTGAGAAGTTTTTTAAGATCCAAGGGAGGAAGATATTCAGAGCTACAACTGTGCAACTTTGTGCAAGTAGCTCTGAAATTCAATCCTTAGTTTCCTAACTGTGATCAATGTTGACAATTGGAAAAAAGTAGGAACTAATGTAAAAGGAATCCATGACATGGGAGACAAAATCCCTGTCAATTATTTTACAAGCCAGAGTATAGTAATGCTGGTATCTGAGCTAGGGAGGGTAGACACTTGTCCTCCTGTGAGATCTGACCTGAAATCAGGGCCCTCAGGCCAGCCACAAGCCCTTTCCACCCTTATTTCCCCAAGCTGAAGCTTGGAACTGTGTCTGATGCACAACCTGAGTCACAAGTAGTGGCTGGAGTGCCACTGACAAAGCACTTAGATTTTTTTTGTCTGCCCATACTGAAATTGGGGTTGTGGGGGGATAACACAGTCAAAATATTTATTTCACCATGTGTATCTACACAGGCATTTTATAATGACACGGTGACAAAGGACTTTTGTTATACCATACTTTTCAGAATTTTCCATACCTTAATTCTCTTCACCTGTGTTGTGATCACTCCATTGTCATGGGCACTAGGCTGCCTCTGTGCCTCCAAGTGGCAATGATGACGACTATGGCAAGGAATTCTGTAGGCAAAAATTATCTACTGTAATATGACTATAGTCTTTTGATGTATCCTTGGTTTTGAGTGAAGGTCATAAGTTTACTCCAGGTGTGTTTCCAGCATTACCTCAGTCAGATTTTTGCAGAGTCCAGTGCCTCTGGCTCTGTAAAGAATCAATTTACTACTCTGACCATCCAACTTGGAAAGTTTCTTCAAATTTTGACTGAGATCCTGACATTGTTTAAGGAATCACTTCTGCAAATACTCTTTTCTACCTCGTCCCAACTTTTCTGAATATTTTTGGAGATTTTCAAAGATAAAAAACATAAAAATTTTTCTAAAGCTCAAACTTCTCTAAAGCTAGAGTGTTTTGTTTCTGACACATGTCCTACCTACTTTTCCTACTTCTACAAAAGCACTGTGTTTTCTCAAGTGTCTTCTGTTATTTCTCTTCTACATGACACAAAGCCCAGAGTGAGAGTTGAGAAGAACAAAACTGTATTTAATTGGTAAGAGTACCTGTTATTTTCTCATCACAGAAACACATGACAAGCTGTCTGATCTTAGAGATAGCAAATTCTAACTATGCATTTGCCTGCAGGGTTTATTCTTCTCAGACTAGAAGTCAGGAAACAAATGTTTAATACTTTCAAAAGCATTAATTAGAAGTGACTGGAGACAGTGTTTACATAAAGCAGGTACAAACATTTTTATGAAGTACTACTTTTTTTCCCTCTTCCCTCTCTCCCTCTTCACGTTCTCTACCACGTACTCGACCCCCTCCTTCCTTCCTTCTCTTTTTCCTCTTGGTTATAGGCATGAGTTCCCTGTAAGTTACAGAAGCCTCGAATGAGTTCTGTTGGCCATTTGGGTTTTGTTTCCCCTTTCATCCTATCTCTCTTCTCCCTGTGTGAACCATGGTTGTTTAAACTGTATCAACTAGCATTCACACAGTCAGGATTCTCAGAGCTGTCGGTCCTTACTCTATGACGGCAGCCTAGAAATGCTGTCATTATAGCAGAGAAGAAATAATCCAGTTATAGGGTGAATCAACTCAGCAGCAAGAGGGCAGAAGGTCACTGGAGCAAAGGTGACTCCCTTCTTTCGTGCTGTGCTATTTTTCTAATCAGGACTGTTAGCAGGATGTACTACCCACAATGCCCACAATGTCCACAGTGCTTACAATGCTCACGGTGCCCCCAATACCCACAATGCTCACAATAGGGTAGGTCTTCTTGCATTAATTAAGACAATTAAGACAGTTCATCAAGTGCAGCTCTCTATTCAGATGATTCTAATTTGAGACGAATTAACATTAAAACCAACCACAATTGCACATTAATGAATCAAGGGCTTTCTGAAAAGGGTCCTGATAATGCAGAAATTAGTAGCAAGAACTGATAACTAGGATTAAGAGAATTGAAGAAATAACCAAGCAAACTAAAGATAGGAGAAACGAAATTTTTGGAAGTTGTACATTTGATGGGGGAATTTATTTGGAATCTATAAAGAACTCAAAAAACTAACTATGCTAAATCTTGAAATTATTACCTGGGCAAGTAAATCAGAAAGTTCTCTAAAGATGAGCAAATGGCTGATAAATATATGAATAAAAACGTGTGACATTCTTTTTTTATGTGTGAATGCATTTATTATTTATATTCTATATATATATATAGGAGATACTTGGAAGGTATATAGAAATGTAGGCTATGATGTACAGTCTGGAACACCAAAAATTAAAGAGACAGGCTAATCAACAACTAGTAAGGAAAATAGAATGATGATATAGCTGTATTTTCCAGTGTATCACAAGCTTGATGTATGTTCTATTATTTGTTTTCACACACACAATATATATATATTTTTTTCTTTTGCATTACAGTTGTTGTGCTCCTTCCAGTTGGCCTGCCCACAGTTCCTCATCTCATTTCTCCTCCCATCTATCTCCAAGCAGATGACCACACCAGACCTCCCCACTCCCTGGGGCCTCAAGTCTCTCAAGGGTTAGGCGCATCTTCTCCCACTGAGACAAGTCCAGGCAGTCCCTCTGCTTATATGTGTTGGGGTATGGGGTAGAGGGTGCTTGGACCTGCTCCTGTATGCTGCCTGGTTGGTGGCTCAGTACTTGAGAGATCTCATGGATCCAGATTTAGATTGCTGGTCTTTCTATGGGGTCACCCTCCTTAGCTTCTTCCAGCCTTCCACTAACTCAACCACAGGGGTTTCCAACTTCAATCTAGTGGTTGGATATGAGTATCTGCATCTGTACCAATCAGCTGCTTGTTGGGCCTCTCGGAGGGCAGACATGCTAGGCTCCTATTTATAAGCATAACGTAGCATCTGCAATAGTGTCAGACCTTGTAGCCTCCCTTTCAGATGGATCCCATGTTGGGCAGGTCACTGGACCTCCTTTCTCTCGGCTCTTCTCCACTTTTGTCCCCGTAGTTCTTTTAGACAGGAACAATGCTGGAGGGATGGAAACCCTATCCCTCCACTTGATGCCCTGTTTTCTTTCTTTTCCCCCCATTCTTTTATTGGATATTTTCTTTATTTACATTTCAAATGTTATACCTCTGGCAGAGCCTGACAAATACAGAGGCAGATACTCACAGTCAACCACTGGACTGAGCACAAATTTCCTCATGGATGAGTTAGTAAAAGAACTGAAGGAGCTGAAGGGGTTTGCAACCCCATAGGAAGAACAACAATATTAACTAACCAGACACCCCAAAGCTCTCAGGAATGCCCTGTCTTTCCACTGGAGGTGAACTCTACCAGCTCCCTCTCCCCACAGCTGGACATTTCATCTAAGTTTCCTCCCTTTGAGTCCTGAGAGTCTCTTACATCTCAGGTATCTGGTACTTTCAAGAGAGTCCCCCTCCCAAAAGGTTTCATATTTTTATTCATTCTGCTGACCCTCCAGGATTCTCTCCTGTAGCCCCCCCACATACACACACACAATACCTGATCATATTGTCCTTTTCTCCTCTTCCTCTCCTCTCTCATCCAGGTCCTTCCCTCCAGCTGCATCAAGTGATTATTTTCTTCTCTCTCCTAAGTGGATTAAAGCATCCTTACTTGGGCCCTTCTGCTTGTTAACCTTCTTTAGTTCTGTGAATTGTATCTTAAATATTCTGTACTTTTTTGGCTAAGATCCACTTATTAGTGAGTCCTATACCCCATTTTTTCATTGGGTTGTTTGGTTTTTGGAGGTTAGCTTCTTGAGTTCTTTTAATATTTTGGATATAAGCCCTTTATTGGATGTGGTGTTAGTGAATATTATCATCCCAATCTGTAGGTTGCATATTTGTCTTATTGAGTATGTCCTTTGCCTCACAGAAGCTTTTCGGTTTCATGAGGTCCCATTTATCAATTCTTGATCTTACAGCCTGAGCCATTGGAGTTCTGTTTAGGAAAATTTCCCCCATGCCAATGAGTTCAAGACTCTTCTTTCCCATTTTCTCTTCTATTAGATTCAGTGTATCTGGTTTTATGTGGAGGTCCTTGATCCACTTGATCTTGAGCTTCGTGCAAGGTCATGAATATGGTTCTATTTTCATTTTTCTATATACAGACTGCCAGTTAGACCAGCACCATTAATTGAAGAAGCTTTCTTTTTTCGTTGTTTATTATATCGTTGGCTTCTTTGTCAAAGATCCAGCGTCCAAAATTTTGTGGGTTCATTTCTGGGTCTTTAATTCTATTCCATTCACCAATGTGTCTGTCTCTATACTAATACCATGCCGTTTTTTATCACTATTGCTCTGTACTATAGCTTTAGGTCAGGGATGGTGATTCCCTCAAAAGTTCTTTTATTTTTAACTATTATTTGCTATTCTGTGTTGGTTTTTTTTGTTTTGTTTTGTTTTTCCATATGAAATTGAGAATTGCTCTTTCTATGTCTTTGAAGAATTGTGTTGGAATTTTGATAGTGATTGCATTAAATCTGTAGATTGCTTTCAGGAGGATGGTCATTTTTACTATTTTAATCCTACCTATCCATAAGCATGAGAGATCTCTCCATTTTTGAGGTCTTCTTCAATTTCTTTTTTGAGAGATTTGACTTTCTTTTCTTACTGATCTTTCACTTGTTTGGTTAGAGTTACAGCAAGATACTTTATATTTTCTGTGGCTATTGTGAAGGGACTTGTTTCCCTATTTTCATTCTTAGCTCATTTATCATTTGTTTAAGGAAGGCTACTGATTTGTTTGAGTTGATTTTATATCTCGTCACTTTGCTGAAGTTGTTTATCAGGTGTAAAAGTTTTCTGGTAGAATTCTTGGGACTACTTGCTTGGGTGATTTTTTTCCCAGTCTTTTACTCTGTCATTTTACTTTGTCTTTTATTTGTCATTGAGGTTCGTTTCCATTATTCAGTAAATGCTAGATCATGCTTGCATATCCAGTCTGTTAGCTAATGTCTGTTTTGGAGGGAGTTGAGTCCATGGATATTGAAAGATATTAAAGACAAATGATTGTTAGTTCCTGTTATATTTGTTCTTGTATGTGGCATTTATGTATTTGTGATTCTCTCCTTTTGTTTTGTTGTACAGATTATGGCTATGCCCTGTATCTTCACTCTTTAAAAACATATCTATTTTGATATTTCAAGAGCACACAGATGAGATTTAAACTTCTTTTAAAGAAAACTTTGCAGTTTGTGGAAAATTTAAATAAAAAACTGAACATTTTTTAAAAAAAACAGCTTTTTAAAATAGTTAAATTTAGAAGGCTATGGAAAATTTAAAGTTTATAAAACATTCTATTACAATCTTTTATTAATATATAATATTTATAGGTTAATAAAATGTTAAAAAATAAGGCTGCAGCTAAACACTAGAGACTGAAGTTTTCCTATCTGTTGTTATAGTAAGACAATGACCTTAAACAATCTGGCAAAGAACTTGCAACAATTTCTTAACCTATGGCTGTGACCCTTTAGGCGTCAAAAGAACTTTTTACAGAAGTAGCCTATGACTTAGAACAGTAGTAAAACTACAGTTGTAAAATAATAACCAGAAATCATGACATGAAAAACTGTTAAAGGATCACATCATTAAAAAGAATTGAGGACCATGGGCTTTAGAATTTGTCTCTTTTCCCCTAAGGTTTATTTAAGCTATTGAAGACAGACTGTTTTGGCTAACATTTTTAATCTGTAGCTATTTTGGTAAACTGAGTCATACAGGAAACTGTTATATTCTATAATTCTATATAAGGATCAGAAAAGTTTCCAGTATCCTTGCAGAATATGTTTATAAGTTAAAAGTCTTATCTTGATACTAAAACAAATTCAATTCAGCAATTATTTTTATTATAAACTGCTACAGAGGATTAAATTTTGATATGGTCAGAACTATCATAGTAATACAAAGTACTGATGTAATTAATTACAATAAAATGCTTTGTTTAGCTTTCTATTTATGTTTTCATAGATAAACCTAAATTAAACAACTAGAAACAAATTTTGTCTAGTTTTTGCATGTTTTATAAATAATGGTCCTCAAACCTGGCAGAGTTCTGCTGAATATGGTATTCTCCTACAACCAGGATCAGAGGTCATAAAGTAATCTAAATGACCCTTATAGCTAGGGGCTGTGCAAGCTCCCACAACCAGGATCAGAGATACCTAATAGTCTAAATGGCCCTTATATTATTTGCATAGCCAGAGACTGCATCAATCTCCCACAACCAAGACCAGTGGTAGCTAATAGCCCAAATGACATTTATGCTGTCCGTTGAGTATTCATGTTAACTCAAGCAGCAGAGAAAGATTTTGATAACTTTGTATACTTTGTAAATTATGTAAGCCCTCAAGACATGTAAATTGCCAGGCCTTTACCTGAGGTGTTATGGAATATTTGAGCACACTGTGAACCCAGCAATTGTGTTATTTACTAGAAAAACCCGTTTCTAGCACAGCCCTAACACACACCATTAACCCAAGAGTTTCTTGATTATTGTAAGCAAAATTAAATAAAGTTAACCATAAGTCAAAAGACAAAACAAACCACCAGTTGACAGGGAGTGAACATAGGAAAAAACCATAGACAGTAAGAAGTCAGGAGGATGGACAGAAAGACACACAGGAAATTGAAGGGAGGGTCATTCAGTTTGAGGTGCTTTTGAGCCTTAGTGAAGAACTTCCTTTTAGGACATCGGCTGTGAAGGATGATCAATTAGATGCCTTCTCTGCTTTTCTGAGCTAGTAGGCTTTCACCCTAGCATATGGCTCCCTAGTTTTCATTGGTAAAATCAAACAATTGAGATTTTGTTAAAAAGCAATACCGAAGAGCTGTAGAAGCCAGAAACAATCCCCAGGCAGGGTGTGGGGACATCTTGGAGATGGGGGAGGAGGAGTGGGCTGAGGAACTGTTGGAGGGAGGGGGATTATGACTGGACTGTAAAAAATGTTTAAAGATAATTTTAAAAACAAAGAACTTCAACACTTACATTATCTGTATGACCTAGATGATGTGGAGCCCCAAGGACTTCAAGCTAGTACAGGGAGTGTTTCTTTAGGACCCATCTTCTTGGAAGAAAGAGCATGTCAAGTTTCAATGTAATTACTCTTTTTTTTTCCCAAATTGGACTGCGATTTAAATATACTGGTAATGAATGGCCTGTCATCAAACTTCCTGAATTTTTTTTTTTTAGAATTTGAATATGAAATTAAATTTTATTATTTCAGTTGAAGTATCTTTTTTTCCCCTCCATCTTAATTAAATTGGGTATTTCTTATTTACATTTCAATTGTTGTTCCCTTTCCCAGTTTCCAGGCCCACATCGCCCCCTCCGCCTCCCCTTCTATATCGGTGTTCCCCTCCCCATCCTTCCCCCATTACCGCACTCCCTCCAACAATCACATTCACTGGGGGTTCAGCCTTGACAGGACCAAGGGTTTCCCCTTCCACTGGTGCCTTTACTAGGCTATTCATTGCTACCTATGAGGTTGGAGCCCAGGGCTGGTTGGTAGGCATTGTTGTTCATATGGGGTCTCAAGTCCCTTCAAGCTCTTTCAGTCCTTTCTCTGAGTCCTTCAACAGGGGTCCCGTTCTCAGTTCAGTGATTTGCTGCTGGCATTCACCTATGTATTTGCTGTATTCTGGCTGTGTCTCTCAGGAGAGATCTACATCTGGTTCCTGTCAACCTGCCCTTCCTTACCTGTCTCTGTGCTAATACCATACAGTTTTTATCACTGTTGCTCTGTAATACTGCTTGAAGTGATTCCCCCAGAAGTTCTTTTATTGTTGTTTATAATTTTCACTATTCTGTGTTTTTTGTTATTCCAAATGAATTTGAAATTCCTCTTTCTAACTTTATAAAGAATTGAGTATGAATTTTGATGAGATTGCATTGAATCTATAGATTGCTTCTGGCAATATGGCCATTTTTACTATATTAATCCTGCCAATCCATGAGCATGTGAGGTCTTTACATCTTCTGAGATCTTCTTCAATTTCTTTCTTCTGATACTTGAAGTTCTTGTCATACAGATCTCTCAGTTGCTTTGTTAAAGTCACACTGAGGTATTTTATATTATTTGGGACTATCATGGAGGATGTCATTTCCCTAATTTCTTTCTCAGCCTGTTTATCCTTTGAGAAGAGGAAGGCTACTGATTTGTTTGAGTTAATTTTATACCCAGCCACTTTGCTAAAGTTGTTCATCAGGCTTAATAGTTTTCTGGTGGAATTTTTGGGGTTACTGAAGTATACTATCATATAATCTGCAGATAGTGATGTTTTGACTTCTTCCTTTCCAATTTGTATCCCTTTGACCTCCTTTTGTTGTCTGATTGCTCTGGCTAGGACTTCATGTACTATATTGAATAAGTAGAGAAAGAATGGGCAGCCTTGTCTGGTCCCCGTTTTAGTGGGATTGCTTCAAGTTTCGCTCCATTTACTTTAATGTTAGCTACTTGTTTGCTGTATATGGCTTTTACTATGTTCAGATATGGGCCTTGAATTCCTGATCTTTTCAGGACTTTTATCATGAATGTGTGTTGAATTTTGAGAAATGCTTTCTCAGTGTCTAATAAAATGGTCATGTGGGTTTTTTTTCTTTGAGTTTGTTTATATAGTTGATTATGTTAATGGATTTGTATATATTGATCCATCCCTGCATCCCTGGGATGAAGCCTATTTGATCAAAATGGATGATCATTTTGGTGTGTTCTTGGATCCATATTGTGAGAATTTTATTGAGTAATTTTGCATCGATGTTCATAAGGGGAATTGGTCTGAAGTTCTCTTTCTTTGTTGGGTCTGTGTGTGGTTTAGGTATAAGCCTAATTGTGGCTTCATAAAGGAATTTGGTAGAGCTCAGTCTGTTTCAATTTTGTGGAATAATTTGGACAGTATTGGTATAAGGCCTTCTATGAAGGTCTGATAGAATTCTGCAATAGACTCATCTGGTCCTGGGCTCTTTTTAGTTGGCAGAATTTTAATAACTGCTTCTATTTCTTTAGAAGTTATAGGGTTGTTTAGATGTTTTATTTGTTCCTGATTTTACTTTGGTACCTGGTATTTGTCTAGAAATTTCTTCCAGATTTCCCAGTTTTATTGAAGGCTTTTGTAGTAAGATCTAATGATTTTTTTAATTTTCTAAGATTCTGTTCTTATAGCTCCTTTTTCATTTCTGACTTTTTTTTTTTTGATATACTTTCTGTGCCCTCTGGTGAGTCTTGGTAAGGGTTTATCTCTCCTGTTGATTTTCTCAAAGAACCAGGTACTGTTTTTGTTGATTCTTTGTATAGTTCTTTTTGTTTCTACTTGGTTGCTTTCAGCCCTGAGTTTGGTTATTTTCTGCCTTCTACTCCTCTTGGGCATATTTGCTTCTTTTTGTTCTAGAGCTTTTAGGTGCCCTGTCAAGCTGCTGAAGTATCTGTCTCCTGTTTCTCTTTGCAGTCACTCAGAGCTATGAGTTTTCCTTTTAGCACTGCTTTCATTGTGTCCCATAAGTTTGGGTATGTTGTACCTTCATTTTCATTAAATTCTAAGAAGTGTTCAATTCTTTCTTTATTTCTTCCTTGATCAAGTTGTCATTGAGTAGAGCGTTGTTCAACTTCCACATATATATGTGGGCTTTCTGTCATTTTTGTTGTTATTGAAGCCTTAGACCATAGTGATCGGATAGGATGCATGGGATTATTTCTAACTTCCTGTATCTGTGGAGGCCTTTTCTGTGACTGATTATATGGTCAAATTTGGATAAGGTACCATGAGGTGCTGAGAAGAAGGTGTATCCTTTTGTTTTAGGATGAAATATTCTTTTTTTTTTCTTTTTTTCGGAGCTGGGGACCGAACCCAGGGCCTTGTGCTTGCTAGGCAAGTGCTCTACCACTGAGCTAAATCCCCAATCTAGGATGAAATATTCTATAAATATCCCTTAAGTTCATTTGGTTCATAACTTCTCTTAGTTTCTCTTTGTCTCTGTTTAATTTCTGTTTCCATGATCTGTCCATTGATGACAATGGGGTTTTGAAATCTCCTACTATTACTGTGTGAGGTGCAATTTTTGATTCGAGCTTTAGCAAAGTTTCTTTTATGAATGTAGGTGCCCTTGCATTTGTAGTATAAATATTTAGGATTGAGAGTTTATCTTGGTGGATTTTCATTTGATGTATATGAAATGTCTTTCCTTATCTTTTTTGATGACTTTTGATTGAAAGTCAATTTTATTCGATATTAGAATGTCTACTCCAGCTTGTTTCTTCTTACTGTTTGCTTGGAAATTTGTTTTCCAGCCTTTTACCCTGAGGTAGTATCTGTCTTTGTCTCTGAGTTGTGTTTCTTGTATGCAACAAAATGCTGGGTCCACTTTATGTATCCAGTCTGTTAGTCTATGTCTTTTTATTGGGGAATTGAGTGCATTGATGTTAAGAGATATTAAGGAATAATGATGCTTCCTAGTTTTTTTTTTTTCTGTTGTTAGAGTTGGAAATGTATTTGAGTGTCTCTTGTTTTGTTTTTTGTTTTTTGTTATTTTTGTTTTTTTTTTCAAGGAGATTACTTTCTTGCTTTTTCTTGTAGGGTGTAGTTTCCCTCCTTGCATTGTAGTTTTCCATCTATTATCATTTGCAGGGCTCGATTTGTAGAAAGTTATTGTGTAAATTTTATTTTGTCATGGAATACCTTGTTTCCTCAATATATGTTGATTGAGAGTTTTGCTGGATATAGTAGCCTGGGCTTGGATCTCTTAGGGTCTGTATGACCAGGATCTTCTGGCTTTCATAGTCATAGTGGTGAGAAGTCTGGTGTAATTCTTATAGGTCTACCTTTGTATGTTATTTCACAGTTTCCCTTACTGCTTTTAATATTCTTTCTTTATTTTTAGCATTTGGTGTTTTGACTATTATGTGATGGGAGGAGTTTCTTTTCTGGTCCAATCTATTTGGAGTTCTGTAGGCTTCTTGTATGTTTATGGGCATCTCTTTAGGTTAGGGACGTTTTCTTCTATAATTTTGTTGAAGATATTTACTGGCCCTTTAAGTGGGGAGTCCTTAGGTTTGATCTTCTCATTGTGTTCTGGATTTCCTGGATGTTTTGGGCTAGGAGCTTTTTATGTTTTACACTATCTTTGATGGTTGTGTCGATGTTTTCTATGGTATCTTCTGCCCCTGAGATTCTCTCTTCTATCTCTTGTATTTTGTTGGTGATGTTTGCATCTCCAACAAAACTCCTGATCTCTTCCCTAGATTTTCTATCTCCAGGCTTGTCTCCGTTTGTGCTTTCTTTATTTTTTCTATTTCCATTTTTAAATCCTGGATGGTTTTGTTCAATTCCTTTACCTGTTTGGATGTGTTTTCTGTACTTCTTTAAGGGATTTTCGTGTTTCCTCTTTAAGGACTTCTACTTGTTTACTTGTGCTGTCCTGTATTTTTTTTAAGGGAGTTATTTATGTCCATTTTAAAGTCTTCCATCATTATCATAAAGTGTGATTTTATATCTAAATGTTGCTTTTCCAGTGTGTTTGGATATCCAGTATTTGCTCTGGTGGGAGAGCTAGGCTCTGATGATGCCAAGTAGTCTTGGCTTTTGTTGATTATGTTCCTGTGCTTGCCTCTTGCCATCAGGTTGTCTTTGCTGTTAGCTTGTCTTTCTTTCTCTGACAGTGGCTTGATGCTCCTGTAGGCCTGTGTGTCAGCACTCCTGTAGACCTGTTTCTGGATCTGGGAACAGAGATCTCTGCTCTCAGGTGTGTAGGCACTCCTGGCTACTGGCTTTCAGCTCTTGGCACAGGCAGAAACCCTAAAGGTCTTGCCTCTGACTGATTCTAGGTCCCTGTGCCCAAGGCACACAGATGACAGTAGGTGATTTCCTCCTGGGACAGGAATGTGAGCAGAGAGTAATCTCCTCTGAATTCTCAGGATTGTCTGTACTTCTTAGGGTCCAGCTCTGTTGACCACGTGATTTGAGTCCAAATCCTGAATTTTTAAATAATGACTCCAGCTGGGGCCTTAATCAGTCCCACATACTGCCTGACAGATCTCTATTACTGATGAATCTTTGTCATGTTTAGTTTTGTAAAACAGCTACTGTGAAGTCTAAAGGTTTTCATCCAGCTGTTTACACATTTTTCTTTCTGCTTTTTTATCTTACTTATTAGAAAAGAATACTGAGGATTTTGAATTATTTCCACAGAGAGCTAAATATTCTAGGTAATATATGCCAGATAAGATCATTAAAACTTCTACTTACCTTTGGTTAGAATGTCAGTAATTAATTTACTAGACATGGATTCTATACTTCTTAAAGGAACATGAAGATCCACTGAAAGTAGGACATTAAGTTCATGGGTATCTGAAGGTGAAATCTAAAGTCTGAATTGACCAGTTAAGTGTTGGAAAGGTCTTATGAAGAACATCAGGTAATCCAAATAGTTTTCTTTCTAAGTATGAAAACACAGACACAACGTAATTCATTACTTAACATATGCTTCATTTAGAACAGTGTAAAACTTAGAAGAGTATAAGAACATTTAGTCAGGAAGGAGGTGAGCCATCAAATACGATGCACACCCCTAAATTCAGTAAATAAAACTCAGTGTAACAAGTTCATATAATATATTGCATCAGAGACATATGAGTTTCAATACTCAATGTGAAAATTTAATGAATTATTAACCAATATATTTCAGGTAGTTGATGTTAGGGAGCAATCTTACTTTAACCATGGATTAAATGAGATTAATTCAAAATTGCATCCCTTCAAGTTGGCTGCATTATAGACAGAATACCATAAATGAGCAGAAATTGATATGATAAACAAGTACAAGCTATGTTTATTCATAATCAAAATGAAAATAAATAAAATAACTACAAACTAATAAAAGAACAACCTATTAACAACATACAATTGTGAATATATTCAGTGAAAGTTGTTGTACCCAATTTTAGGTGAAGAGATAAGAATAGTTAGTATGATGGTTTAAACAGGTTTGACCCACATAGATTCATGCCTTGAATGTTTGACTTCAGGAAGTGGTACTATTAAGAGGTGTGGCCTTGTTGAAGGATGTGAATCACTGTGTAGACAAGCTTTGAAATCTCCTATGCTCAGGTTCTGCCTGGTGTAGTATCTAGTCTCCTTCTGCTGACTTCAGACCAAGATGTAGAACTCTCAGCTCCTCCAGCACTGTGTCTGTCTGGATGCTGCCATGTTTCTCTCCATGATGACAATGGACTAAATCTCTACAAATATAAGCCAACCCCAATTAAATGTTTTATTTTATAAGAGTCACCTTGGTCATGGTGTCTCTTCATAGCAATGAAACCTCATGGGTGATGGAGAGTTCTAATCAGCAGATAGGGAGATTTAAAAAGTCACAAGAGTGAACAAAGACATTTCAGAGGTAAACTGCCAATAGACTCAAAAGACTTCTACAGAAATTCCATTCAATGGCTATGGAATACAAAATCTTCTCAGAAGGCCATGAAATATCAAATAACATTTTAGATCATAAATCAAGTATTAACAAAAACGAGACAAATATTTTCCTTTGTCATATAAAATTATTGTGGGATAAAATTAGAAATAGATTGGAAAAGACAAATACATAGAGATTAAGCAATATATTCTTAGATGGTCAGTGAGTTCTTGAAAAAGAAGTCAGTGGCTATAAGTGTCATTTAGATTACTAGTGACCTCTGGTCCTGGTTGTAGAAGATTGATATGGCATGGCTCTACAGATAATGCAGATTACGAGGCTATTAATCACTTCCAATTCTCACCTTTCTGGAAAAACAGATTATACATTCTTTCCTTTGAATGAACAATCCTGGGTACCTAATATCTTGGGTTTTCTGGTGATCTGTGAGCTCAAGGCCATCCATACTTTTAACATCTCTTTCCTTCTAATATTTTAAAGAAAAAATAGTGGCTGTAATAAAAGCTAAGTTTGAATGTGTTGCCTCTTTAGCTAGACTAATTAATGCAGGCATGTGTAAGTGAATTTACAAGAGAAGATAGCAGAGGACTAAGTAAGAGGGACAGTTATTTTAACCATGAAGCCCATTCAAAAGTCATTTGAGAGACTTTGTCCATTTCTCTATGTACATCATTAATTTCACCATCAAGAACATGAAATAAAACATTGAGACATTAATGTAGGACATGCCAGAAAATGGTCGATAACCAAGATTATTGTCTCCTGTCACAGATGTGCCCCTGATAAAAAAAAAATTTGAATTCATCATTGACAAGATGATAATTAACATGTAACAATAAACATATCAGCATTATTTTCATGTCAGTTATTCTTGTTTCTCAAAGTCTCAGTTTGATGAGTTAAAAGATCTGATATCTTTCCATATTATCAGCTTCTACATAGGGTATCTCCTTTTGGTGAATTTGCCATCTGCCTTCAGTTGTTTTATTTTCCTGTTGGGACTCTGGATGTCCTGGTCAGATGCATCAGACCAGGAGTCATCTGGGACTTTGTTCATTTTCTGGAAATATAAAAGCAGAATCTTGCTCCAATGTTATCACTGTTTTTTTTTTCATTGATTAGTTTCTAGATCATTTCATTTAAAATATATTTTAGGTTGTATCTCCTTTAGAAAAAATGGTCTTGGGCAGAAGAAAAAGCATTCATTATCTTTTAAAGTGAAAAAAATTGTAAAGTTAACATAGTTAAATAAAATGTGAAGATATAGGTGTGTATAAATAACCCCATTTATTTATTTATTTATTTATTTATTTATTTTTTGATTTATCAATAGTATTTGTTGCTGTCATTTCACAGTAACTTGACCTTGTGGATAGTAAGGGATTTCAGTAATATGATCAGTATTAAAATTCCTTAACTTGTTTGCCAGCATAAGCAGAATCATTATTAGTATTAGTTATAAGACTAATCCTAGAAAGGAATTTGCTCTGTAGCTGTCAGAAGCATTATGGATGCCTAGAGTACAGATCTTCATATACCAGACAACACAGAAGGCTCCAGACTCAAGCAATGATGTTATCATGTGTCAGGCTAATGTCCTTCTATTTCTAATTATGCCTTAGAATCTTGGAATAAAATGACATTTTAAATTGTATAAATCAATGCCCTCTTTAGAGGACAGGCTTTTGTGCATCCTTTTTAAATTACTTTCTTTGCCAGTGTCTGATCATTTATCAGACCAAAGAAAAGTATAAAACTGAAAACTGAATAAAACCAATTGAATTAACTTTAATGTATTATATTATCATTAACTTTAAAGATTTAAACTTATGACTTTTACCTTAAGATGTGGTATTTTAAAATTCAGGGCAATTTTAGTTTTAAGCTTAAGACTTTTCTATTATGTAACCAGATATTTAGAAGTACCTAAATGAAGTCATAGAAAATCCTGAAGGAAGAAAAAATTGATGTTTTAATGTAAGCTTTCATTTACTGATACAGTAAATGAAACAGAAATCTGTACAGTATCAAAGCATGACAGTGATATGGAGAAAGAACTTGTTGGAAGTCTTCAGTTCTTACTACATTTTTGTAGATTATCTAATGTAGAGATTCTCAGGCTGTTTCAAAATCGACCCATTCTTATCACCCTGTACAAAGCTTAAGTCCAAGTGGATCAGGACCTCCACATAAAACTAGATACACTCAAACTAATCGAAGCAAAAGTGGGGAAAAACCTTGAATACCTGGGCACTGGGGAAAATTTCCTGACAGAACACCAATGGTTTATGGTCTAAGATCAAGAATCGACAAATAGGACCTCATAACATTGCAAAATTTATGCCATTAGGACAAAACAACAACCAACAGATTGGGAAAAGATCTTTACCAATCCTACATCTGATAGAGGGCTAATATCCAATATATACAAAGAACACAAGAAGTTAGACTGAAGAGAGTCAAATAACCCTACTAAAAATGGGGTACAGACCTAAACAGAATTCTCAGCTGAGGAATATTGAATGGCTGTGAAGTACCTAAAGAAATGTTCAACATCATTAGTCATCTGGGAAATGAAAATCAAAAGAACCCTGAGATTCTATCTCACACCACTCAGAATGGCTAAAATCAAAAACTCAGGTGACAACAGATGCTGCCAAAGATTTGGAGGAAGAGGAATACTCCTCCATTGTTGGTGGGATTGTAAGCTGGGACAACCACTCTGGAAATCATTCTGGAGATTCCTCAGAAAAGTGGATATAGTTCTACCTGAGGACCCAGCTATACCACTCCTGGACATATACCCAAAAGATGCCCCAACACATAACAAGTATATGTGCTCCATTATGTTCATAGCAGCCTTATTTATAATGCCCAGAAGCTGGAAAGGACCCAGATGCCCTTCAGCAGAGGAATGGATACAGAAAATGTGGTACATCTACACAATGGAGTGCTACTCAGCTATCAAAAACAATGACTTCCTGAAATTCATAGGCAAATGGATGGAACTAGGAAATATCAACCTGAGTGAGGTAACCCATTCACAAAAAAACACACATGGTATGCACTCACCGATAAGTGAATATTAGCCCCAAAGCTCAGATTATCCAAAATAGCAATCCACAGACCACATGAAGCTCAAGAAAAAGGATGACAAAGTCAGATGATTCAGTCCTTCTTAAAAGAGGGAACAAAAATTTTCATAGGAGGTGATATGGAGATAAAGTTTGGAGCAGAGATTGAAGGAATGACCATTCAGGGGCCCTACATTGGGATCCAGCAATATTGATGAAACCAAGCCAAAAAAGTACTTGACAGGAGCATGATATAGCTGTCTCCTGAGACACTCAGCCAGAGCATGACAAATACAGAGGCGAATGCTAGCAGCAAACTATTGAACTGAGAACAGGGTCCCCACTGGGGAATTTAGAGAAAGGTTTGAAGATGAATTGGCTTGCAACTCCATTAAGAACAATAACATCAACGAACAAGAGCTCCAAGGGACTAAGGCACTACCCAAAGAATACGCATGGACAGACCCATGGCTCCAGCTGCATGTGGAGCAGAGGATGTCCTTGTTGGGCACCAATGGAAGGAGAAACTCTTGGTCCTGCCAAGACTGGACACCCCAATGTAGGAGAATGTCAAGTCGGGGAGGTGGAAAGTGGTTGGTGGATGAATGGAGGAACACACTCATAGAAGAAGGGGGAGTGAGGACAGGATAGAGAATTTGTGAAGGGGAAACCAGAAAAGGAAATAACATTTGAAATGTAAATAAAAAAATCCAATAAAAAAGTTTGATTAAAAGTTGAAAATCTAAAAGGTCTGAGACTTTATGATTTTTTTATTCCATTTTATGTTATCACATGTGAATGTTCCTAACTTGCTATCTCTCATGCACTTTCTCTGTGCTGTATTATTAGATCAGGGTTGGATTGAACTTGCAATCCTCATACCTGTGCCTCTCTAGTGTTGCTATTTCAGGTGTGCATCCTAACTCCTGACTCTGTCTGCATTCTCTTCACAAAAACATTTTTAAGTTCTTTCTCTTGTGTCTTTATGAGCAAAATAGTTCAAACTAAGAACACTTGTTGAGACACTATACCTAGATAATGAGCTCAACATCTCAAATACACTGTGTACTGCATAAATGTTAACTGATTTTCACACACTGAGAGTATTCCAGAACTTTGAGGTAAACTAAAACAAATCAAAACCAGATATGTTTATAGAAGGGATCTGCTGAATTCTGTTCATTTTGTAACAGTGATGTCAGAAAAAGTGGGTCAGATATTCCCTTCAATGAAATTTGTCCTATGTCACATCCAAACACATGGTCACAGCTATCCCAAAGCAACAATTAAAAGTTTTCCAATTTTCTTGTATCTGTTGAGACTTACTTTGTGACCAAATATTTGGTTGGTTTTGAAAAGAGTTTCATGAAGTGCTGAGAAGATATTTATTTTTGGATATATTTTTGTATGTTTGGGTACAATCTAGTGTAGATATCTGTTAAGTCCATTTGAGTGATAAGATCTGTGAATTCTATTTTTTTTCTTTAATTTCTCTTTCGATGACCTGTCCACTAGTGAGAATGGGGTGGTGGAGTCTCCTATTATTAATATATAGTGTTTTGTCTGTGATTTAAACTTTAGAAATGATTCTTTTACAAATGTGGTGCCCTTGCAGTTGGGGCTTAGATATTTAGAATTGAGATACCAGCTTGTTGGGTTTTACGTTGGTGAGTATGAAGTGTGCTTCTTCACCTCTTTTCTTTAATTTTAGTTAGAAGTCTATTTTCATTAACTATTAGGATAGCTATGGCAGTTTGTAGCTTGGGCTCACTCCTTGGATAATCTTTTTCAGTCCTTTACTCTGAGGTAATAGCTTTGATGTTGAGGTCTTTTTTTTTTTTTCTTTTCTTTTTTTTTTTTTTTTTTTTTTTTCAGGAGTTGGGGACCCAACCCCAGGGCCTTGCGCTTGCTAGGCAAGCGCTCTACCACTGAGCTAAATCCCCAACCCTGAGTTCTTTTTTCTTGTATACAGCAGAAGTGCCTCCACCAGCGAGGACCCAGTTGTTTGTGGGGGTGAAGGGGGACCCATATCTGCGGGAGAAAGGGCAAGAAAGAGGAGCGAGACCAAGCAGTGTCCTTGTCAAGGACTGTTTATTGAGAGGAATGTACAGTATTTAAAGCTCTGAAGCAGGAATTGAAGCTTAGGGCAGGGGGAGTACTGGGAAGTGCCCAAGGACATAAGGTGAATCATTAAACTGCAAGATATTCTCCTTAGACAATGAGGCAACAGTCTTCCAGGGACATGTTCTTTCTTTGAAAAGGTCAAGTCCTTCTAAGGAATCCACTCAGGGCAGGGTGTCTAGTCCGGCAGTCTGGTCCTGGTCCCCAACACAGAAGAATGGATCCTGTTTTCATATCCATTGTGTTAGTCTGTGTCTTTTTATTGGGGAATTAAGTCCATTGATATAAAGAGGTATTAATGATCAATGATTATTAATTTCTTTATGTTGATGTTGTTGGTTTTGTGTGTGTGTTTATACGTGTGTGTATTTTTCCTTCTTCTGATTTTGCCAATGAAAATTATGCTTTTTCATATGTTTTCCTTTTTGCTCTTTTTTAAAATTTATTTATTTTTAGACCCCAGATTTTATTACTCTCCCAGTAAACCCCCCAAGGGTTCTACATCCCATACCTCCTCCTCCTCCCCACCCCACTGTTTGTTGTTGTAAAAATATAAAAATAAAAAAGTACAGTTGTCTTTTACCCGGCCAGGTTCGCAGAGCAGTGCCCAAGATATCTGCTAGATATCTTGGTGGAAACACATCCCAGCCGCACACTTTCCTACACTCAAACCCTCACATAAAAGAACACACAGCACAATAATCTTTGACCCAATTGGTAAGATATAATTGCCCATTTAAACATACAAAACCTGGTACGGTACCATCCATCCCTTAAGAACATTAATAATATCCTGTAAATACACAGAGCAGAATCTTAACATCACCTGCCATGGCTTCTAACCTCTCTCCTTCCCTTCTCCTCTCGTCTTGTCTCCTCCTCTTCCTTCAAACTTCTCTCCTATCCATCCTTCCTTCTCCTCCAATGACAGGCCTCCTTCTATCCTGTACCTGCCCCTTACCTGTACTTTACAAATTCAATGGGGAGGTGGTTCTGGTGAAGTCGCCTGATTCCTGAGTATGAGACTAGGAAGCTGTCTTTGGGGCAGTGGAATTAGCATCAAAATATAGATTTTTGCAAACCACAACACCCCACCCTGTATTCTCCCCTCCAATCTCCACAAGGATGTTCCCACCCCACCCACCCCATCAGACCTCTAAACTTCCTGGGGTCTCCAGTCTCTTCAGGATGTGATAGTTTTTGATGATTTAAAAGATTATTTTTTTCTAGTGAGAGAAAGAAAGGCAGTGGATCTAGATGGGAGGGGAAGGGAGAAGCTGGGAAGTGTAGAAGGAGGGGAACCATAATCAAGATACATTATGTAAGAAAAATAAATCTGTTTTCTTTTTTTTCTTCACAATACTTTATTATTATATCACAGTGCTCCATTGTTGCTTCACATTGCATCATTGTTACATCATATTGCTCCATTGTTACACCACAAACTCCATTGTTACATCACAATACCCCATTCTTATATCATAGTGCTTCATTGCTACATCACAATACACCATTGTTATATCACAATATACCATTTTTACATCCCAAAGAACCATTGTTACATCATGAAGCTCCAATGTTACATCACATAGCTATGTTTTGTCACAGTACTCAATTATCACATCACAGACTCCATTGTCATACGACAAAGCTCCATTGTTACATCACAAATATCTGCTGTTACATCAAAAAGATATGTTGTAAGGTTAAAAAGCTTCATTGTGATGTCACAGTGCTCTATTTTTACATCATAATGCTGTTAGATCACTGATAGATCACTATGCTTTACTGGGTCACCACAGTGCTCATTTTGACATCACAATACTTCATTATGCCAACACAATGTGGCATAATAAAGGGCATTGTTTTATGACATAAAACAATTGTGACAGTATAATTCTTTGTGATGACACTATATTATCTCAGTGTAGTATCACAAGCCCCATTATGTGCTTAAAATACCTCACTGTGATAGCAGAATGCTCAATCCTGTCATCTCTTTTTTCCCTTATGATATCATAGTTCTCTGTTGTGATATCCCAGTGCTGATTGTGACACTGACTTAAAAAAGATGATAAGTTGTCTGAGGATTATTATCCCTGTGATAAAAGTCCACGACAGAAAGCAACTTGAAGAGGAAAGATTGATTTGGCTCACACTGCCACACCACAGTCCAATACCAAAGGAAGTCAGGACAGGAACTCAGACTGGGGAGAGTCTGGGATCAAGAGCTGACACAGAAGCCATGGAGGAGTGTTGCTTACTGGTTTGCTCAGATTGGCTGCACAACCTGATTTCTTAAAGCTCCCAGTAGTCCTTTCTGGGATGTGGCCCTATCCACAATAGGCTGTGCCCTCTTGCAACAGTCACTAAGAAAATGCCCTACAGCTAGGTCTTAGGGGGGTATTTTCTCAAGGGAGGGTCCCTCCTCTCTAGCTACTTCAGCTTGGGTCAAATTTACATGAAATCACCCAAAAACAACTGACTTCCTGTCAACTTGACAAACAGACATCACTACTAGACCACAACCTAACCTTTGCTATTCATTTTGAAAGAATAAAAAATGCAGCTAAGAAGTCAGAAGTTTAAAAAAGCCCTAAATACCTCAAATTCCAGACCATGCCCTCTACCTGTAGGTAAAAGGTCACATTTCTTGAGCCTGCTCTCCCAGGAACTAGATAAAAGGACTTAAGATAAGGCCCTTAGAAAACAATCTTGAGAAACAGGAAGCTCCTCCTTGTGATATTTCACTGGTATTCTCGACACTTTCCAAAGATGCCATCCCTGCCCCCTTGGGTTGTGGTTTCTCCCTTTAAATACCCTTTCTCTCAGCCTCTCTTGGTCAAACCCCACTGCCCCTACGTGGGATATGAGTCTCGACCCCAGTGCACTGGTTCCTATCAATAAACCTCATGTTTATTACAGCAAGGACGGTCTCATGTGAGTTCCTGGGGGGTCGCATCATCCCGAGACTTGAGTGAGGGTCTCCCCTCTCTGGGGGTCTTTCAACTTTGATCTCACATCAATAGAAATATCACAATATAAAATATTCAAAATGTTATAAGTCACGTATTTTTTTAAAAATTAAAAAACTTAAATTTCAGTCTCTCTCTCTCTCTCTCTCTCTCTCTCTCTCTCTCTCTCTCTCTCTAAAAGTCAGTCTCAAAGTAGCACATGCCTTTCATAGGAGCACAATCTGAATTCGAGGTTAGGCTGATCTAAAAGCCCATCCAGGATGGCAACCCAGAGTTTAAGATGTGCTGTTATTGCTGTTATTAATGCAATCAAAATATGTCTTCTGTATGACAAAATGAAACAAACAAAAAACAAACACAAAGAAATTTCCTTCTTTTTTAAAAAATTTTTTATTAGATACATTTGTTTACTTACATTTCAAATGTTACTCCCCTTCCCAGTTTCCTGTCTGAAGGGAAAATTATACAGATTTGGGGTTTAAAAATATGGAGTTGTAAGAGTGTGTTTCAGGGTTCACAGACTCAGGACTAAACACTGTGAAAAGCAAGTCCAGGCAGCCCCGCCCTGCCGCTAGAACTAACAGACCATAAAAGGAAAGGAATGCAGAACAGACCAGGAGTACCGGATCTGACTCACAGGCCACCTGGCAGGAAGAGATAAGCCCCCAGCCCCCGACATCCAGGACGCCCCAAACCTGCCAATGTGTGTAGCTATACCTTATTACCTCATCATGTGAAATAGCCAATCATATGTGAACATGTCTATGTGCCTCGTTTGAATCCACCAATCCCCGTAACTATGCATCTGCTTCTGTACACCCGCTTCTGCTTCCCCAAACCCTATAAAAGCCCCATGCTGGAGCTGCTGGGCGCGCAAGTCCTCCGAAGAGACTGTGTGCCCGCAGGTACCTGTGTTTTCCAATAAACCCTCTTGCTGATTGCATCCGAGTGGACTCGGCTCGGTCATTGGGCGCTTGGGACTCCTCCTGAGAGAAAGGTCCTCTCCGGGGGTCTTTCACTGTCCATAAGCCCCCACTCCATCCTCTCCCCCTCCCCTATATGGGTATTCCCCCATACATCCCCTTTATTGCCCCCACCCCATATTCCCCTGCAGTGGGGGTCCAACCTTGGCAGGACCAAGGGCTTCCCCTTCCACTTGTGCCCCAACAAGGCTATTCTCTGCTACATATAGAGTTGGAGCCCTGGGTCAGTCCATGTATAGTCTTTGGTAGTGGTTTAGTCCCTGGAAACTCTGGTTGGTTGGCATTGTAGTTTTTATGGGATTGCAAGCTCCCTCAACTCCCACAGTACTTTTTCTAATTCCCCCCAAGGGGTTCCTATTCTCAGTTCAGTGGTTTGCTGCTAGCATTGTCCTCTGTATTAGACATGCTCTGGATGTGTCTCTCAGGAGAGATCTTTATCGGGTCCCTTTCAGCATGTATTTTTAGCTTCATCAATCTTCTCTAGTTTTGGTGGAGATATATATATATATATGGTGCTACATGTAGGACAGGCTCTGAATGGCCGTTCCTTGAGTCGCTATTCTAAACTTTGCTTCCATGTCTCCTCCTATGGATATTTTTTCCCCTTTTAAGAAGTAGTGGGAGCATTCACATTTTGGTCATCCTTCTTCTTGAGCTTCCTATGGTCTATGGATTGCATTTTGGGTAATTCGAGCTTTTTGGCTAATAGCCACATATCATTAAGTGCAGACCAAGTGTGTTTTCCTGTGATTGAGTAACCTCACACAGGATGATATTTTCTAGTTCATTCCATTTGCCTATGAATTTCATGAAGTCATTGTTTTTGCTAGCTGAGTAGTACTCCATTGTGTAGACGTACCACATTTTTTTAATCCATTCCTCTGTTGAAGGGCATCTGGGTTCTTTCCAGCTTCTAGCTATTTTAAATAAGGCTGCTATGAACATAGTAGAGCATGTATCTTTGTTGTATGTTGGAGCATCTTTTGGGTATATGCCGGGGGTCAGCCCCAGCATTAGTCTTCTTTCTCGTGTTGGTTCTTCTTGAGGCAGTGGAGGGGGAAGAGCATCGGCGGAGGGTAAGACTTTGTCTCATGAGATACGGGGTAAGACTTTGTTTACGAGATATTTAGTTTTGCTGTATAATAATGTTACTTATCTAAGTCTAAGTTACTATGTTATTGGAGCTGATTTACTTATCTATGTCTAAGTCACTATGCTCTGCTACCTAACTGACCCACCTTCTGTGTTCCTCTGAGACCAGGAACTGCAATCTCTGGCATTTAGCACCTCATGCTAAAACAGCAGGAGATAAAGTAGAGGATTAATTGCTAGAGCCTTTTCCTTTTTGTCTCTATGCCTCTTGCTTGTCAGGCTAGGGGGAAGTTTGGAGCAATAAACTTCTTTTGAACCAAGAGAAGTGAATAGCGCTTGCAGAAGGAGCTTCTACATAGCCAAATATACATAATCATATATAATTTTACACAGAGATTTATAAATGTGCATTCATATATTTTCATTCATTAGTTGGGTTCAGCTTACAAACATTCTTGCAATTACATTCTTACACATGCACACATGCATACATTCTCACAATTACATACTTACACACACATCCATACTTACATATGCATATGGAGCAAAAGACCAAGCACTGGTGCAGAAAGAATTCACTCATTCTGGGTGAAAGATGAACTCGAATCTTTATTACATAGAGAAAGAAATCACTTCCACCCTTTTAATGCTATGTGAATTAAGTTTGTAAGAGAAAAGGCTTGTTCCATTTAATAAGACAAAGCCTGGGTTTTGTGACCTATTCTGTCCCATGGTAAGGAAAAACCTGCCTGCTCCTTCTGCTCTCTCCAGCTTCTTCTTTTTTCCTCTTTTCCTCTGCATTCTGCACATTGCTCTCGTATGTTACCTATAATCTCTAAGTTATTCCTCTCTGCATTTCTTATCAGCCCAGATCTTTTTAGCTCAGTTCTACTAAGCTCAGTTCTCCTTAGCTCAAACCTGACTCTTCAGCTTAGTTCCTCTCCAGCTCAGTCCTTCTCTGTTCTGTCCTTCTGTCTTTCTCTGTGTCTTCAGCACTTAAACATCTTTCAGAATACATAGTCACATGTTACAAAGCTCATCACAAGTTCATAGGAAAGATTAAATCATAAATTGAAATAGAAGTTTACAACAGAGAATGTTTACATGCATATCCATCAGGAGTAATTATCTGGCTAACAATCTATCACCTGTCACAGCTCCACAGGTTCATTGAAGGTTTAAAACCATAAGTAAGCTAGAAGTGAAGTTTTGTATAGATAAACCCAGTCAATATTTTATCCTCTGTCCTAGCACCTATAATAAATCATTAGTTCCCTTTTTATGACCTTTGGTTAATTGTTTTACAACCTCTTCGAATGTGCTCTGAGTAGGAGAAAGTCTGGTTACTATCTAAGAGCAATTAACTGGTGACCCCTGGGAGACTGGCAGAGTTCTCACTGCAATTTTAATTACCAGAGAAAGACTTAATAGCAGTCCCAGTACAAAAGAGCTTAATAATCATGTTATAATTTCAGGAATTCTTAAAGGATCATAATAAGACTTAAGCAGTCATCTATTTGTCTATATAGCATCACTACAAGACAGTACATCTTTGTAGATCTGCTCCAAAGGGGTAGGCTATTACTTAATGACTATTATATGTGTTCAATAATAACAGGAACAGCCTATTAATAGCAAGATTTTTTCCTAAAATGAATCTCTTACAGCCTTGCTTAATAAGGGTGAACCAGTTGCAGATTATATAATAATCTGAGGCTGGCCATCTCAGGATGATCACCTGCTAGTTATTAGCTTGTCCTGTTATGGCTTCTGACAGGTATATGCCCAGGAGAGGTATAGCTGGGTCCTCAGGTAGTGGAATGTCCAATTTTCTGAGGAACCTCCAGACTGACTTCCAGAATGTGTGTACCAGTTTGGAATCCCACCAACAATGGAGGAGTGTTCCTCTTTCTCCACATCCTCGCCAAGATCTGCGGTCACCTGAGTTTTTGATCTTAGCCATTCTGACTGGTGTGAGGTGGAATCTCAGAGTTGTTTTGATTTGCATTTCCCTGATGACTAAGGATGTTGAACATTTCCGTAGGTGCTTTTTGGCCATTCGATAATCCTCAGCTGAGAATGTTTGGTTTAGCTCTGTACCCCATTTTTAATAGGGTTATTTGGCTCTCTGGAGTCTAACTTCTTGAGTTCTTTGTATATTTTTGGTATTAGCCCTCTATCAGATGTAAGATTGGTAAAGATTTTGCCCAATCTGTTGGTTGCTGTTTTATCCTAATGAGAGTGTCTTTTGCCTTACAGAAATTTTGTGGTTTTATGACGTCCCATTTGTTGATTCTCGATCTTAGAGCATAAGCCATTGGTGTTTTGTTCAGGAAATTTTCCTCAGTGCCCATGTGTTCGAGACTCTTCTCCACTTTTTCTTCTATTAGCTTGAATGTATCTGGTTTGATGTGGAGGTCCTTGATCCACTTGGACTTAAGCTTTGTACATGGTGATAAGAATGGATCGATCTGCATTCTTCTACATGCGACCTCCAGTTGAACCAGCACCATTTGTTGAAAATGCTATCTTTCTTCCATTGGATGGTTTTAGCTTCTTTGTCAAAGATCAAATGACCATAGGTGTGTGGGTTCATTTCTAGATCTTCAATTCTGTTCCACTGATCTATCTGCCTGTCTCTGTACCAATACCATACACTTTTTAAGACTATTCCTCTATAATACTGCTTGAAGTCAGGGATGGTGATTCCCCCAGAAGTTCTTATATTTTTGAGTATAGTTTTCGCTATCCTGGGTTTTTTGTTATTCCAAATGAATTTGGAAATTGCTTTTTCTATCTCTATAAAGAATTGAGTAGGAATTTTGATGGGGATTGCATTGAATCTATAGATTGCTTTTGGCAAAATGGCCATCTTTACTCTATTAATCCTACCAATCCATGAGCATGGAAGATCTTTCCATCTTCTGAGATCTTCCTCAATTTCTTTCTTCAGAGACTTGAAGTCCTTGTCATACAGATCTTTCACTTACTTGGTTAAAGTCACACCAAGATATTTTATATTATTTGGGACTATTGTGAAGGGTGTAATTTCCCTAATTTCTTTCTCAGCCTGTTTATCCTTTGAATAGAGGAAGGCTACTGATTTGTTTGAGTTAATTTTATACTCCAACACTTTGCTGAAGTTGTTTATCTGGTTAAGTAGTTCTCTTGTGGAACTTTTGGGGTCACTAAAGTACACTACCCATATCATCTGCACATAGTGATATTTTGACTTCTTTCCTTCCCATTTGTATCTTTTTGGTCTCCTTTCATTGTCTGATTGCTCTGGCTAGGATTTCAAGTACTATATTGAATAAGTAGGGAAAGAATTGGGCAGCCTTGTCTAGTCCCTGATTTTAGTGGGAGTGCTTCAAGTTTCTCTCCATTTAGTTTGATGTTAGTTACTGGTTTGCTGTATATTGCTTTTACTATGTTTAGGTATGGGCCTTGAATTCTTGATCGTTCCAGGGTTTTTTTTTTATCATAAAATGGGGCGGTTGAATTTTGTCAAATGCTTTCTCAGCATCTAATAAAATGATCATGTGGTTCTTATCTTTCAGTTTGTTTATATAGTGAATTACATTGATGGGTTTTTCATATACTAAACCATCCATGCATCCCTGGAATGAAGCCTACTTGATCATGATGGATGAGCATTTTGATGTGTTCTTAGATTCGTTTTGCAAGAATTTTATTGAGTATTTTTGCTTCAATATTTATAAGGGAAATTGGTCTGAAGTTCTCTTTCTTTGTTGGGTCTTTGTGTAGTTTCAGTATAAGAGTAATTATGGCTTCATAGAAGGAATTTGGTAGTGCTCCATCTGTTTCAATCTTGTGGAATAATTTGAACAGTATTGGTCAGTAATTTGGTATGAGGTCTTCTATGAAGGCCTGATAGAATTCTGCACTGAACCCATCTGGACCTGGGCTCGTTTTGGTTGAGAGACTTTTAAAAACTGCTTCTATTTCTTTAGGAGTTATGGGGTTGTTTAGATGTTTTATTTGTTCCTGATTTAACTTTGGTACCTGGTATCTGTCTAGAAAATTGTCCATTTCTTCCAGATTTTCCAATTTAGTTGAATAAAGGATTTTGTAGTAGGATCTGATGATTTTTTTAATTTCTTTAGATTCTGATTTTATTAATTTGGATACACCCTGTGTGACCTCTGGTTAGTCTGGCTAAGGGTATATCTATCTTCTTGATTTTCTCAAAGAACCAGCTCCTGGTTGTGTTGATTTTTTTTATAGTCCTTTTTGTTTCTATTTGGTTGATTTAAACCCTGAGTTTGATTATTTCCTGCCTTCTACTCTGCTTGGGTTTATTTATTTCTTTTTGTTCTAGAGCTTTTAGGTGTGCTGTCAAGCTCCTGGCATATGCTCTCCCCTGTTTCTTTTTGCAGGCACTCAGAGCTATGAGTTTTCCTCTTAGCACCACTTTCATTGTGTACCATGAGTTTGGGAATTTTGTATCGCCATTTTCATTAAATTCTAAGAAGTCTTTAATTTCTTTCTTGACCAAGTTGTCAATGAGTAGAGCATTGTTCAACTTCGAGGTATATGTGAGCTTTCTGTCATTATTTTTGTTATTGAAGACCTGTCTTAGTGCGTGGTGATCTGATAGGATGCATGAGATTATTTCTATCTTCGGTATCAGTTGAGGCCTGTTTTATGACCGATTATATGGTCAATTTTGGAGAAGGTGCCATGAGGTGCTGAGAAGAAGGTATATCCTTTTGATTTAGGATGGAATGTTCTATAAATATCTGTTAAAACCATTTGGTTCATAACTTCTCTTAGTTTCTCTATGTATCTGTTTAATTTCTGTTTTGATGATCTGTCCATTGATGAGAGTGGGGTGTTGAACTCTCCTACTATTATCATGTGAGGTGCAATGGGTACTTTGAGCTTTAGTAAGGTTTCTTTTATGAATGTAGGTGCCCTTGCATTTGGAGCATAGATATTTAGGATTGAGAGTTCATCTTGGTGGATTTTTCCTTTCATTAATATGAAGTATCATTCCTTATCTTTTTTAATGACTTTTGGTTGAAAGATAATTTTATTTGATATTAGAATGGGAACTCCAGCTTGATTCTTTGGGCCATTTGCTTGGAAAGTTGTTTTCCAGCCATTTACTCTGAGGTAGTATCTGTCTTTGTCTCTGAGGTGTGTTTCCTGCATTGCAGCAAAATGCTGAGTCCTCTTTATGTATCCAGTCTCTTCATCTATGTTTTTTAATTGGGGAATTGAGTCCATTGATGTTAAGAGATATTAAGGAATAGTGATTGTCGCTTCCTGTTGTTTTCGTTGTTAGAGGTGGAATAATGTTTGTTTGTCTCTCTTTTCATTTCATTGCAAGGAAATTATATTCTTGCTCTCTGTATGATATAGTTTCTCTCCTTATGTTGGAGTTTAACATCTATCATCCTTTTTAGGGCTGAATTTGTAGAAAGACATTGTCTAAATTTGGTTTTGTCATGGAATAGCTTGGTTTCTCCATCTATGTTAATTGAGAGTTTTGCTGGATTCAGTAGCTTGGGCTGGCATTTGTGTTCTCTTAGGGTCTGTATGATATCTGTCCACGATCTTCTGGCTTCCATAGTCTCTGCTGAGAAGTCTGGTGTAATTCTTATAGGTCTGCCTTTATATGTCACTTGACCTTTTTCTCTTACTGCTTTTAATATTCTTTCTTTGTTTTGTGTATTTGGTGTTTTAACTATTATGTGACAAGAGGAATTTCTCTTCTGCTCCAATCTATTTGGAGTTCTGTCAGCTTCTTGTATGTTTATGGGCATCTCTTTCTTTAGATTAGGGAAGTGTTTTTCTATAATTTTGTTGAACATATTTACTGGTCCTTTAAGTTGGGAGTCTTCACTTTCTTCTATACCTATTATCCTTAGGTTTGATCTTCTCATTGTGTCCTGGATTTCCTGTATGGTTTGAGCTAGGAACTTTTTGCGTTTTACATTATCTTTGACAGTTGTGCCGATGTTTTCTTTTCTTTCTTTTTTTTTTTTTAAAGATTTATTTATTTATTATATATAAGTACACTGCAGCTGTCTTCAGACACACCAGAAGAGGGCATCTGATATCATTACAGATGGTTGTAAGCCACCATGTGGTTGCTGGGATTTGAACTCAGGACCTCGGGAAGAGCAGTCAGCGCTCTTAACCACTGAACCATTTCTCCAGCCCCGTGCCGATGTTTTCTATGGTATCTTCTGCCCCTTAGATTCTCTCTTCTCTCTCTTGTATTCTGTTGGTGATGCTTGTATCTATGGCTCCTTGTCTCTTCCTTAGGTTTTCTATATCCACAGTTGTCTCCCTTTGTGCTTTCCTTTTTGTTTCTATTTGCATTTTTGATTCGTTCACCTGGCTGTAGGCCTCTGTGTAAGCACTCATGGAAAACTGTTTTCCTGTTTTCTTTCAGTCTTTCCTGAGAACAGGTGCTCTGATTTCAGGTGTTTCAGTGCTCCTGGAGGCTCTCTTCCAGCTCTAGGTGTGGGCTGTATTCAAAGGGTCCTGCCCATGATTGCTCATAGGTCCTTGCACCCAGTGGGCACAGTTGGCAATATGTGATTCCCTCTTGGTTCTGGACTCTGGGCAGTGGGTTGTCTCCTTGGACTTCTCAGGAGTATCTGTGCATCTGAGGGTCCAGCTCTCTTCCCCATGGAATGTGGGTGCAGGGAGCTGTTTGACTGGTTCACTTCAGTCCTGGGCGCAGACCAGAACCACAGGTACTGGCGGCTGTCTGTTCCTAGATCCCTGTGTCCAGAAGCACTGTGCAGTTTCCCCTTGGACCTGGGATGTGGGTAGAGGTGTGTAGAGGTGGCAGTCTGTCCTGTGGTCTCAGGATGTCTGCACTCCTGGGTGGTCAGCTCTCTTTCCCACTGGATTTGGGTGCAGGGAACTCTGGGATCGTATATTTTCAAAAAAGAAAAAGAATCTATCTAGAATGAAAGAAAGAATATTATCTCTGTGCCCAAGTGATACATTTTTGGAAAACTCTAGATTTCACATATACAAAAAACAATGGAAACTAATAAAAACTCACACTTTAGTAATAGGATACAATACCAACATAAAAACATGGTTCAATTTTAATAATTCATAAAGAAAAATTTAAATTCATTTAAAACAATTTAAAAACCCTTAGGAATGTTTTCTCAGTGAGATGGCATGCTTTATTTTGTTGTAGTTTATTCATTTTTACACTCCAGATTTTATTCCCCCCATCCACTCCCACCCCCCTGATTGTTCCCCATCCCATACCTCCTCCCTGCCCTACCCCCAATCTCCACAAGGATGTCTTCACCTCACCCACCCACCAGACTGCTAAACTTTCTGGGGCTTCCAGTCTCTTGAGGGTTAGGTCCATTTTCTCTGACTGAACCCAGACACAGCAATCCTCTGTTGTTTATGTGTTCGAGGTCTCATGCTACCTGCTTGGTGATCCAGTGTCTGAGAGATCTCAGGGGTCCAAGTTAATTGAGACTGCCGGACCTCTTACAGGGTTGCCCTTGTCCTTACCTTCCTCCAGCTTTCCCCTAATACAACCAGAGGCATCAGCAGCTTCTGGTCATTGGTTGGGTGCACATATCTGCATCTGATTCTTTCAGCTGCTTGTTGGGTCTTTGGAGGGCAGTTATGATGGGTCTCTTTTTTGTGAGTGCTGATAGCCTCAGTAGTGGTGTCAGGTCTTGAACCTCCCCTTGAGCTAGAACCCAATTTGGGCCTGTTGCTGGACCTTCTTTTCCTCAGGCTCTTCTCCATTTACTGCTTTTCTTTCAGTCAAGAAGAATTTTAGGTCAGAGCTTTGGCTGTGGGATAGCAACCCCACCCTTTGCTTGATGCGCTGTCTTTCTGTTGGAGGTGGATTCAATAAATTCCCTCTCTTGATTGTAGGGTCTTTCATCAAGGGTCCCCCCTTTGATTCCTGAGAGTCTCTCACTTTCCAGGTCTCTGGTGTATTCTAGAGGATCTTCCCAACCTCCTTCCACCTGAGGTCACCTGTTTCCATTCTTTCTGCTGGCCCTCAGGGCTTCAGTCCTTTCTCCCAACCCAATACCAGATCATGTGCCTATCTCCTCCCACTTCATACCATTTCCCTCCCCTGTCCCTCCCTCCCTCCCCCCTTGTGGTTACTTTCTTCTCTCTCCCAAGTGGAACTGATGTGTCCTCACTTGGGCCCTTTGGTTTGCTGAACTTTCTGAATTCTGTTAACTGGATCTTGATTATTACATATTTTTTCTTTAACTAATATCAACCTATAAGTGAGAACATACCATGCATGTACTTTTGGGTCTGAGTTACCTCACTCAGGGTGACCTTTTCTAGTTCCATCCATTTGCCTGCAAAACTCAGGATGTTCTCATTCTTAATAGCTGAGTAGTATTCCATTGTGTAAATGAACTAAATTTTTTGTACCCATTCTTCTGTTGGACATCTGAGTTGTTTTCAGCTTCTGGCTATCACAAATAAGGTCACTATGAAAATAGTGGAACATGTGCTCCTGTGGCATGGTGGGGCATCTATGGGGTATATTTCCAAGAGTGGTATTTCTAGATCTTTAGTTAGGTCTACTTTAATTTTCTGAGGAACCTCTAGATTGATTTTCAGTGTGGTTGTACCAGTTTGCAATCCCACCAGCAATAGAGAAGTGTTCCTCTTTCTCCACATCCTCATCAACATGTGTTGTCGCCTGAGGTTTTGATCTTAGCCATTCTGACTGGTGTCAGGCGCAGTCTCAGGATCATTTTGGTTTGAATTTTTCTGATCACTAAGGACTTTGATCATTTCTTTAGGTGCTTCTCAGCCATTTGATATTCCTGTATTGTATATTCTAAATTTAGTTCTATACCCTATTTTTTGATTGGGTTGTTTGGTTTTTTGTTGGTAAGCTTCTTGAGTTCTTTATATATTTTGGATATTAGCCCTCTATCAAATGTGGGGCTAGTGGAGATTTTCTCCAATATGTAGGATGCTGATTTGTCTTATTGACTATGCCCTTACAGAAGTTTTCCAGTTTCATGAAGTCACATTTATCAATTCTTGATCTTACAGCATGAGCCATTGGAGTTCTGTTTAGGAAATCTCTGCCTGTACCAATAAGTTCAAGGCTCTTTCCCACTTTCTCTTCTATTAGATTCAGTGTATCTGGATTTATCTTGAGGACCTTGATCCACTATGACTTGAGCTTTGTGCATGGTGACAAATATGGCTCTATTTTCATTTTTTTACATACAGACATACAGTTAGACCAGCACCATTTATCAAAGATGCTTTCTTTTTCCCATTGTATATTTTTGGCTTCTTTGTCAAAGATCAAGTGTGTGTAAGTGTCTGGTTTTATTTCTGGGTCTTCAATTTTATTTCATTAATCAACATGTCTGTCTCTGTACCAATACCATGAAGTTTTTTATCACTATTGCTCTGTAGTATATCTTGTGGTCAAGGACGGTGATTCCTCTAGCCATTCTGTTATTGCTAAAAACTGTTTTTGCTATTCTGGTTTTTTTGCCTTTCTAGATGAATTTGAGAATTGCTCTTTCCATGTCTTTGAAAAATTGTGTCAGAATTTTTTTTTTCTTTTTTCTTTTTTTCGGGGCTGGGGACCGAACCCAGGACCTTGCACTTCCTAGGCAAGCACTGTACCACTGAGCCAAATCCCCAACCCCTGTGTCAGAATTTTGATGGGGATTGCATTCAAAAGCCCAGGGCCAAAAGAATTTAGTTCGGAGTTCTACCAGACCTTCAAAGAAGACCTGATACCTATATTTCTCAAAGTATTCCATAAAATAGAAACAGAAGAAACATTACCTAATTCATTCTATGAAGCCACAATTACTCTGATTACTAAACCACACAAAGACCCTACCAAAAAAGACAACTTCAGACCAATCGTGCTTATGAATATTGATGCAAAAATACTCAATAAAATTCTCACAAACCAAATCCAAGAACACATCAAAACCATCATTCGCCATAATCAAGTAGGCTTCATCCCAGGAATGCAAGGTTGGTTGAATATACGAAAATCTATTAACATAATCCACCATATAAACAAACTCAAAGACAAAAAACAAAACAAAACAAAACTAAACAAAACACATGGTCATCTCCTTAGATGCAGAAACGGCATTTGACAAAATACAACACCGCTTCATGTTAAAAGTATTGGAAATCAGGAATTCAACGTCCATACCTAAACATAATAAAAGCAATTTACTGCAAGCCAACAGTCAATATCAAATTAAATGGAAAGATACTTGAAGCAGCCGCACTAAAATCTGGGACAAGATAAGGATGCCCAATCTCCCCATATCTATTCAATATAGTACTCAAAGTGCTAGCTAGAACAGTAAGACAACAAAAAGAGACGAAGGGGATACAAACTGGCAAAGAAGAATTAAAGATATCACTATTTGCAGATGATATGATAGTACACATAAATGACCCCAAAAATTTTACCAGAGAACTTTTCCAACTTCAGCAAAGTACCAGATTATAAAATAAACTCAAATGAATCAGTAGTCTTTCTTTACACAAATGATAAACAGGCTGAAAAAGAAATTAGGGAAACAATTCCCTTCACAATAGCCACAGATAATATAAAATATCTTGGAGGTAACTAACCAAACAAGTGAAAAACGTTTATGTTAAGAACTTCAAGTTTCTCAAGAAAGAAATCGAAGATCTCAGGGGCGGCTTCTGGTGATGAGTGGTGGCTGAACCTGGGGGACAGCAGGGGACTCTTAGGTAGGGACCATTGAGGACAGCGGCTCAGAGAGGGCCGATGGGTGCATTGTGGAGATGGAGCTGGACTACAGCACCACGGTGGACCAGTGCCTGCCTGAGTGAGAGAAGTTGGCCAAGGAAGGACGGCTTCAGAAAGTCAACAAAACCCTTCCCTCTCAAGAAAAACAGACCTGAACTGCCTCTGACAGAATGTGCACGTCCCGCATCTTGGATGCAGTAGTGAAAATGTGCTATGAGCTCAAGAGTGGGACTTATTAATGACAATATTATGCTTCTGTCAAAACGACGGAGTCAGTTAAAACAAACAGTTGCAAAAATTGTCCAGCAGTGCTGTACTAACGTGGAGGAGATCACAGACTTGCCAGTCAAGCTGTGGTTGATTGATACTCTGCGGATGGTTACAGAAGGAAAGATGTGTGTTGAAATTGAGCGAGCTAGGCTGACTAAACCCTTAGCAACTATAAAAGAGCAAAATGGGGATGTGAAGGAGGCCGCCTCCATCCTGCGAGAGTTACACATGGAAACCTACGGGTCCATGGAGAAGAAGGAACGAGTGGAGTTTATTCTGGGGCAGATGAGGCTCTGCCTAGCTGTAAAGGATTACATTTGCACATAGATCATCTGCAAAAAAATTAACACCGAATTCTTCCAGGAAGAAAACACAGAGAAATTAAAGTTGAAGTACTATGATTTAATGATTCAGCTGGATCAGCATAAGGGGTTCTATCTGTCGATCTGTAAACCCTGCAGAGCCATCTACGACACTCCCTGCATTCAGGCAGAAAGTGACAAGTGGCAGCAGGCTCTGGAAAGCATTGTTCTCTATGCTATCCTGGCTCCTTTTGACAATGAGCAGCCAGATTTGGTTTAATGGATAAGTAGTGACAAGAAGCTGGAAGAGATTCCCAAACACAAGGGTCTGCTGAAGCTTTTTTACCACAATGGAGCTGACGCGCTGGTCCACACTTGTTGAAGACTACGGGGTGGAGCTACGAAAGGGCTCCTCGGAGACACCAGCAACTGACGTTTTCAGTTCTACAGAAAAAGGTGAAAAACGGTGGAAAGACTTGAACAGCAGAGTCGTGGAGCATAACATCAGAATTATAGTCAAGTACTATACTCGGATAACTATGAAAAGGATGGCACAACTTCTGGATTTCTCCATGGATGAGTCAGAGGCTTTCCTCTCGAATCTAGTCATTAACAAGACAATCTTTGCTAAAGTAGACAGGTCGGCTGGAGTCATCGACTTCCAGACACCCAAGGATCCAAATAATTTATTAAATGACTAGTCTCAGAAACTGAACTTGCTGGATCTCTGGTTAACCAAACGATACACCTTATAGCCAAAGAGATGATATGCAATCTACAATGAGGGTCTGGATGCTTCTAGAAAACACAAAATTGGAGATCATTTAAAAAAAAAAAAAGAAAGACTGTTTTCATGGTGTACATGTTGCTTTTTCTAACTCTCCTATCTTTTTTCTAAAATTTTAAGATAGTAAATGTGCTTAAGCCCCCTCTGCCTTTTCCACTCCCTGGTTTCATATTTACTCTGCAAAACGTTTTTTCCAGCCTGAAGACAGAAAGGTTTGTGTCCCAGCTTTCCTTCGAGTGTGCTCATACCATTTGTTTTTATTCACCTGACCACTACAAGACAGGAATAAAACAGGACTTGTGTGTTAGCTCCTGAAGTTGCCTCTGCTTGGAGGGGTGGTGATTGATGTTTATAAATAAAAACTAAATAAAACTAGAATAAAAACAAGGGGAGGAGGAGACCAGGGAGGAGGGAGGAGGGAGGAAGGAGGAGGAGGAGGAGGAGGAGGAGGAGGGGAGGAGGAGGAGGAGGAGGAGGAGGAGGAAGGAGGAGGAGGAGGAGAGGAAGAAGATGAAGAGAAGAAGAAGAAGAAGAAGAAGAAGAAGAAGAAGAAGAAGAAGAAGAAGAAGAAGAAGAAGAAGAAGAAGAAGGAGGAAAAAGAAGAAGAAGAAGAAGAAGAAGAAGAAGGAAGAAGAAGAAGAAGAAGAAGAAGAAGAAGAAGAAGAAGAAGAAGAAGAAGAAGAAGAAGAAGAAGAAGAAGAAGAAGAAGAAGGAGGAAGAGGAAGAGGAGGAGGAAGGGAAGAGGAAGAGGAAGAGGAGGAAGAAGAAGAAGAAGGAAGGAAGAAGAAGAAGAGAAGAGGAGGAAGAAGAAGGAGGAGGAGGAAGATCTCAGAAAATGGAGATCTCCCATGCTCATGGATTGGCAGAATTAACATTAGAAAAATGAGCCATCTCACCAAAGGCAATCTTCACGTATTTTCTTGAGTGTAGTTAGCCTCCTTGAGGTGGAAGTTTCCTTCTAGTAACTTCTGTAAGTCTGCATTTGTGGATGGATATTGTTTAAATTTTGTTTTTGCCATGGAATTTCTTTTTTTTCATATCTATGTTGATTGCAAGTTTTTCTGGGTATAATATTCTGGGCTGGAATCTGTGTCCTCATAGAGACTGCCTGACATCTGACAAAGCTCTGCTGGCTTTTAGAGTCTCTGTTAAAAAGTTGGGTATAATTTTGATAGGTATACTTTTATATGTTACTTGACATTTTCCCCTTGCAGCTTTTAATGCTTTTTTCTTTGTTTTGTTCATTTAATGTTTTTATTATTATGTAGTGGAATGGTTTTCTTTTTTGGTTCAATCTATTTTGTATTCTATAAGCTTTTTTAAATATTTGTAGTCATCTCTTTCTTTAGGTTAGGGAAATCTATGATTTTCTTGAAAATTATCTTCTATGACTTTGTTGAAAATATTTCCTGGATCTTGAGCTGGGAATCTCCTTCTCCTATTCTTATTATTCTTAGGTTTGTTCTTTGCACAGTGTCCAAGATTCCTGGATGTTTCGTGTCAGAAATGTTTTACATTTAACATTTTTTTAGACTGGTGTATCAATTTCTTCTATCATATCCTCTAAACCTGAGATTCTCTCTTTAGTCTCTTGTACTCCATTGGTGATACTGTGCCCGTATTTTCTGTTCTCTTATCTAGATTTCTCATATGCAGAATTCCCTCAGTTTGTGTTTTCTTTACATCTTATATTTCCATTTTCAGGTCTTCAGCTAGTTTATTCATTTTCTTTTCTTGTTTAATTGTTTTTTTCTGTGTTTCTTAATGGTTTTATTCATTTTCTCTTTTTTGGATATTTTTTATTTACATTTCAAATGTTATCTCCTTTCCCCGTTTCCCCTCCAGAAACCACCTATCTTCCCCTGCTTCTATGAGGGTGCTCCCCTCATTCCCTCCCACCTCCCCACCCTGACGTTCTCCTATTCATTTCCTCTTTAAAGGCATCTATCATCTTCATAAGATTGGATTTAAGGTAATTTTCTTGGGCTGTAGCTATGTTAGGATATTCATGGCTTGATATAGTAAGATAGCTAGACTCTGGTGGTACCATACTGTTTTGGCTATTGCTGATTGTGTTCTTACACTGGTTTATAGCCATTTGGGTTTTGTGGTTATTATAGGTTTAGATGCTGACTTCTGAGTTGGATGGGTGTTTTTTGTTTGTTTGTTTTGTTTGTTTGTTTTTGCATTTCCTCCCTTCTCTCTGTCTTCTGGCCAGAGTGGCCTAGGCCTCTGGTGACTAGCACTTCTTCAGGTCCAGTAGTGTGTCCTCTGGGATTTTTGTGGCCTACATGTCCTCCCAGGTTTTGTGTGTGTAGAACTAGAGTTTTAAAAAGGTTACTCATTGTCAGAGTCCGGATGTACAGGGCCGGACGTGCCTGAGGGAGAGCCAGAGATAGGACTTGCCAAACCAGCTATCAGCCCCAAGGACATTGACCATCTGTAGCTACCCCCTCCCCTTCCTTCACTCCCCAGAAATGAGTCACCTCCCTGAGTGAGATGAGCCACCCTACCTGCCTGCCGAGCTGCTAGAGAGCACGTACTCCTTGCTGATGTAATTTCACACCGAAAATAACTGTGCACCATTTGAATTGACCAATCATGTGTAACCGGAGAATGCCCCTAACCTCCCTATATAAACCCCCGAGTTTGAGGCTCGGGTCGATTCCTCTGTCTCCTGTGTGAGATAATGATTGACCGATCCCGCTTAGGATCTCATTAATAAAAGCTAAAAACTTGCTGTTACATCAAGACCGGCTACTCGTGATTCCTGGGGGCACCCCACCCCTCGATTGGAGTGAGAGACGCGGCTCCCCGTTTTGGGGTATGCTCTTTCATGTGCTAACCTAGTCTCTGGCATCCTTAGAACTAGCATGGCCTACTGATCCTGAGGCCAGCAGGTGAAATTGTGGGTCAGAAAATGAAATCCATGGGATTAAGTTGGGTGTGTTTTAATTGGACTTGGTGGGCAAGTATTAAGTGTAGGGGCTTCCTGGTTGTCCTTGGTCGATGCCGGCACCCACACGGCACCGAGAATCGGGCGAAAGCCTGCGGGATTAAAGAAACACACACACACACACACACACACACACACACACAGGTTATTCATGCTAAGCAAGAAAAGGAAGGGAGAGACTCCTGTAACTTTATTCATCAAAATGTATACCCCAAGTTGACCAAGTAGAAAAATTCCGGGAAGCACAGTGAGAAACCCCAGCTGGAGACTTCGGTAACAAAAGACACGCCCTGAATTAACTAGGGAGAAATCCAGGAAGACCAGCCAAAATCTCAAAAACAAAAGACTGGGAAGACAAGAGGCAGGAACAAATTGACCATCACCCAGGTGTGTGGGTACCAGGCCAAACTGCTCCTTTGTTAGGAACAAAAGGCTTCCACATGCATCAGCATCAGCAGGGCTCAGCAGGGGTCAAACCCTACAAGAGACCCAAAGGGTCTGACAAGGGGAGTGAAACGTTGCAGGGGACCCAGGAGGCTCTGACAGTCGTTGGTGCTGGCAGGTCTGAAGGTCTGAAGGAAAGCAGCCAGAGTTGTGTTTAAAAAAAAAAATGGAATGCTGGGTGCAGTTTAAAGCTATTGCGTATGCTTTAGATGGATTTGGCAGGCAAGGGCTCAGGTACAGTGTGCAGTTCAGTACTATTAGATGTGCTTTAGGCAGACATGGCAGGCAGGGGATTATGTGGGGAGTATCTTACCTGGATGCCCCTGGTGCAGTCTTATCTCTGGGAAAGCAGGTGGAATGATCTTGTTGGTTATTTTTGTACCTGGTTGCATAATTAATAGTTCTCTTTCTTCCTCCTCCTCCTCCTCCTCTTCCTCTTCTTCTTCTTCTTCTTCATGCACCCAGTATTAGGAATTTGTTTATCAATTTTATTCTATAAAATATATCCTTATACTGACTTAAACATTATGCAATATGTACAAATGAAATATAAAGTACTTCATAAACCTATGTGCATTTTTAATATATTATAATAAGTATAAATTTACTGATATATGTTTATATATGTAATTTTTTATTTAAATACAGTGGAATACCATAGAAGATAAGAAATAATTTTAAGAACCAAAGGTCCAGTGCTCAGATGTAAGACTGTGTCTTCTAGATATGACAGAGAAACTATGTACATGAAACCTTAATAATGTGATTGCTTAAATAAAGCTGCTCAATGACAACACGCTCCGACATATGAGTGTCTGGTGAAACCACACTGTTCAAGAACTCCTTACCCATCTCTTCTGGTGCTTAAGGGCCCCAAAATCACCCAGAGTTAAAAAGGAGACATGAATGCAATAGTGAACAAATGAGTATTTCTCATTTATCATTATTCGTACTTCATGATCCTGAAGTTCTCAGTGGCTATGGGGCCTTTAAAAAGCCACCAGAAGATTAAGCTGTATTGTCTGAAAAGTGTGGCAGGAAACACCTTATGCTGGTTTTCCCTGGCCAGGAAGAGGCAAACATCTATGGGACCAAAACTCTCCCAGCAGGATAGTATAGGGAAATCTATTATGTGCAGTCTACAAATAGCATTAAACCTTTGGCAGCAGCTCCAAAAGCCAAGGAAGCATGGTATAATATAATTTATATCCTGATGGTAAGTGACTGCCAACCAAGTTCCTATTTTCAGCAAAGTGGTCTCTAAGAAATGACAGGTTACATTTTTCATGGCAATCAAGCCAACCCTACAGAAAATGTTTAAAGGTATAGTACACAGAGAGGAATTACAAAGAAAGCTGCATAGATAAAAATAGTAAACAATATATCTCATAAGAGGAAGAGATGAATAAAAGAGTAAGTAATCAATCATAATCAACAACATAATTAAACAAATTCCTAATACTGGGTGCAGGACCAAGGGCCTTTTTTTGTCCTTCCAACAAGAACATCCTCTGCTACATATGAAGGTAGAGCCATGGGCCTATTGATGTGTACCATTTGGGTAGTGGTTTAGTCCCTGGGAGCTCTGGTTGGTTGGTATTGTTGTTCTTATGGAGTTGCAAGCCCCTTCAGCTACTTCAAACCTTTCTCTAAATCTTCCAATGGGAACCCTGTTCTCAGTTCAAAGGTTTGCTGCCAGCATTTGCCTCTGTATTTGTCATGCTCTGGCTGAGCCTCTCAGGAGACAGTTATATCAGGCTCCTGTCAGCATGCCCCTTTTGGCTTGGCTTGATCAATATGGTGTGTGTGCGTGTGTATATATATATATACACACATACATATACATATACATACATATATATATATATATATATATATATATATATATATATATATATGCTGGTTACCAAGGTGGGGCCAGCTCTGAATGGTCATTCCTTCAGTCTTTGCTCCAAACTTTGTGTCCGTATCTCCTCCTATGAATATTTTGGTCTCCCTTTTAAGGAGGAGTGAAGCATTCACACTTTGATCATCCTTCTTGAGCTTCATGTGGTCTGTGGATTGTATCATGGGTAATCTGAGTTTGGGGCTAATGTCCACTTATCAGTGAGTGCATACCATGTGTATTTTTTTGTGATTGGGTTACATCACTCAGGATGACATTTCCTAGTTCCATTCATTTGTCTATGAATTTCAGGAAGTCATTGTTTTTGATAGCTGAGTAGTACTCTATTTTGTACATGTACATTTTCTGTATCCATTCCTCTGTTGAGGGGCATCTGGGTTCTTTCCAGCTCATAGCTATTATAAATAAGGCTGCTATGAACATAGTGGAACACATGCCCTTGTTATATGTTGGGGCATCATTTGGGTATATGACCAGGAATGGTATAGCTGGGTCCTCAGGTAGTTCAATGTCCAGTTTTCTGAGGACTCTCCAGAATGGTTTCCAAGAGTGGTTGTCCCAGCTTGTAATCCCACCCTAATGGCAGAGTGTTTCTCTTTCTCAACATCTTTGCCAGCATCTGTTGTCACATGAGTGTTTGATCTTAGCCATTCTGACTAGTATGAGGTAGAATCTCAGGGTTGTTTTGATTTTCATTTCCTTGATGACTAAAGATGTTGAACATTTCTTTAGGTACTTCACAGCTATTCGATATTCCTCACCTGAGAATTGTTCGTTTAGCTCTGTACCCCAATTTTAATATGGTTATTAGACTCTCTGGTGTCTAACTTCCTGAGTTCTTTGTATATTTTGGATATTAGCCCTCTATCAGTAGGACTGATAAAGATCTTTTCCCAATCTGGTGGTTGCCATTTTGTCCTAATGACAGTATCCTTTGCCTTCCAGAAACTTTGCAATTTTATGAAGTCCCATTCGCCAATTCTTGATCTTAGAGCATAAGCCATTGGTATTCTGTTCAGGAAATTTTCCCCAGTTCCCACATGTTCAAGGCTTTTCCCCAGTTTTTCTTCTACTAGTTTGAGTGTATCTGGTTTTATGTGGAGGTCCTTGATCCACTTGGATTTAAGCTTTGTGCAGGGTGATAAGAATGGATCAATTTGCATTCTTAAACATGCTAACTCCAGTTGAACCAGCACTATGTGTTGAAAATGCTATTTTTCCCCCACTGGATGATTTTAGCTCCTTTGTCAAAGATCAAGTGACCATTGGTGTGTAGGTTCCTTTCTGGGTCTTCAGATCTATTCCATTGATCTACCTGCCTGTCTCTGTTCCAACATCATACAGTTTTGTCACTGCTTGAGCTTGACATCAGGGATGGTGATTCCCTTAGAAGTTCTTTTATTGTTGAGAATAGTTTTGCTATCCTGTGCTTATTGTTATTCCAACTGAATTTGCAAATGTCTCTTTCTAAGTCTGTAGAGAATTGAGTTGGAAATTTGATGGGGATTGCATTGAATCTGTAGATTGCTTTTGGCAAGATGGATGTTTTTACAATATTAATCCTGCCAATCCATGAGCATGGGAGTTCTTTCCATCTTCTGAGATCTTCAATTTCTTTCTTCAGAGACTTGAAGTTCTTGTCATACAGATCTTTCACTTGCTTGGTTATGTTATTTGGAAATATTAGGAAGGATTTCATTTCCCTAATTTCTTTCTCAGTCTGCTTATCCTTTGAGTAGAGGAGGCTACTGATTTGTTTGAGTTAATTTTAGATCTAGCCACTTTGGTGAAATTGTTTATCAGGTTCAAGTGTTCTCTGGTGGAACTTTTGGGGTCATTTAAGTATACTATCATATCACCTGCAAATAATATATTTTGACTTCTTCCTTTCTGTTTGTATCCCTTTGACTTCCTTTTGTTGTCAGATTGTTAGGACTTTGAGTGCTATATTGAATAAGTAGGATAGAGTGGGCAGTCCTTTCTATTTCCTGATTTTAGTAGGATTGCTTCAAGTTTTTCTCCCTTTAGTTTGATGTTGGCTACTGATTTGCTGTATATTGCTTTTACTATGTTTAGATATGGGCCGTGAATTCCTGATCTTTCTAAGACTTTTAACATGAAGGGGTATTGAAATTTGTCAAATGCTTTCTCACCATCTAATCAAATGATCATGTGGGGTTTTTTTTGTTTTGTTTTGTTTTTTTTTTTTTTTTTTTTGTTTTTTTGCCTTTGAGTTTGTTTACATAGTGATTTACATTGATGGACTTTTGTATATTGAACAATTTCTGCATCCCTGTTGTGAAACTTACTTGATCATGATGGATGATTGTTTTGATGTGTTCTTGGACTCAGTTTCTGGTAATTTTACTGAGTATATTTGCATCAGTCTTCATGAGGGAAATTGGTCTGAAGTTCTCTTTCATTGTTGGGTGTTTGTGTGGTTTAGGTATAAATGCAATTGTGGCTTCGTAAAATGAATTGGGTAGTGTCACTTCTATTTCTATTTTGTGATATAGTTTGGACAGTATTGGTATGAGGTCTTCTATGAAGGTCTGATAGAATTCTGCACTACTAACTGAAGACCCATCTATACCTTTCCTGGGCATATACAGAAAAGATGCTCCAACATACAACAAAATCACATGCTCCACTATGTTCATAGCAGCCTTATTTATAAAAGCCAGAAGCTGGAAAGAACCCAGATGCCCTTCAACAGAGGAATGGATACAGAAAATGTGGTACATCTACACAATGGAATACTTCTCAGCTATCAAAAACAATGACTTTATGAAATTCAAAGGCAAATGGATTTAAGTAGAAAATATCATCCTGAGTGAGGTAATGCAATCACAGAAAAGCATACATGGTATGTACTCACTGATAAGTGGATATTAGCCCAAAAACTCGAATTACCCAAGATACAATCCACAGACCACATGAAGCTCAAGAAGAAAGATGACCAAAGTTTGGATGCTTCAGTCCTCCTTAAAAGGGGGAACATATTCATAGGAGGGGATATGGAGGCAAAGTTTGGAGCAGAGAGAGACTGAAGGAACAGCCATTCCTAGCCTGTCCCTCATGTGGCCCATATATATACAGCCACAAATCTAGATAAGATTGATGACGCTAAGAAGTACATGCTGACAGGAACCAGATATAGATGTCTCCTGAGAGACACAGCCAGAATATGTCAGGTGAAAGCTATCAGCAAACCATTGAACTGAGAACTAGATCCCTATTGGAGTATTTAGAGAAAGGATTGAAAGAGTTGAAAGGGCTTGCAATCCCATAAGAATAACAATGCCAACCAATCAGAGATCCCAGGGACTAAACCACTACCTAAAGACTATACATGGATTGACCAATGGCTCCAGCTGCATATGTAGCAGAGGATGGCCTTGTTGGTCACTAAAGGAAGTAGAAGCCCTTGGTCCTGCCAAGGTTGGACCCCCAGTGTACGCGAATGTCAGGGAGGTGGAAGTGGTGGGGGTAGATGGGGAAGGGAACACCCTTATAGAAGAAAGGGATAGAGATGGAATAGGGGGCTTATGTTGGGGGAAGGGTTAACATTTGGAATGTAAATAAAAAGTATCCAATAAAAGAAAAACAAAGTATTCTGCTTTAAACTCATCTAGCCCTGGCCTTGTTTTGGTTTGTAGACTTTTAATGATTGCTTCTATTTCTTTAGGAGTTACGGACCTGTTTAGATGGTTTATCTGATCCTGATTTAACTTTGGTACCTGGTATCTATCTAGAAAATTATCCATTTCCTCCAGATTTTCCAGTTTTGTCGAGAACAGACTTTTGTAGTAGGATCTGCTAATTTTTTTTGAATTTTCTCAATGTCTTTGGTTAAATTTACTTTTTTACTTTTGATTTTGTTAATTTGGATACACTGTGTGCACTGGTTAATCTGGCTAAGGGTTTATCTATCTTGTTGATTTTTCTCAAATAAGCAGTTCCTGGTTTTGTTGATTCTCTGTATAGTTCCTTTTGTTTCTTTTTGGTTGATTTTAGCCCTGAGTTTGACTATTTCCTGCCATCTAGTCCTCTTGGATATCTTTGCTTATTTTTATTCTAGAGCTTTTAGATGTGCTGTCAAGCTGCTAATGTGTCTTCTCTCCAGTTTCTTTTTGGAGGCTCTCAGAGCTATAAGTTTTCCTCTTAGCACTGCTTTCATTGTGACCCATAAGTTTGGGTATGTTGTGCCTTCATTTTCTTTAAATTCTCAAAAATCTTTAATTTTTTCTTTATCTTTTTCTTTATTTTTTCCTTATCCAAGTTATCATTGAGTAGAGCGTTGTTCAACTTTCATGTGTATGTGTGCTTTCTGTCATTTTTGTTGTTGTTGAAGATGAGCTTTAATCCATGGTGATCTGATAGGATGCATGGGATTATTTCAATCTTCTTGTATCTGTTGAGGTCTGTTTTGTGACTAATTATTTGGTCAGTTTTGGAGAAGGTACCATGAGGTTCTGAGAAGAAGTTATATTCTTCTGATTCAGGATGAAATGTTCTATAGGTATCTGTTAAATCCACTTGTTTCATAAGTTCTGTTTCTTTCTCTATGTCTCTGTTTAGTTTCTGTTTCCATGATATGTCCATTGATGAGAGTGGCATGTTGAAATCTCCCACTATTACTAGTGTGTGCTTTGAGCTTTGTTAAAGTTTCTTTTATGAATGTAGGTGTCCTTGCATTTGGAGCATAGATATTCAGGATTGAGAGTTTATTTTGGTGGTTTTTCCTTTGATGAATATGAAGTGTCCTTTTTTATCTTTTTTGATAACTTTTGGTTGAAAGTCGATTTTATTCGATATTAGAAATGCTACTCCAGCTTGGTTCTTCAGACCATTTGCTTGAAAAATTGTTTTCCAGACTTTTACTCTAATTTAGTGTCTGTCTTTGCCACTGACTTGTGTTTCCTGTATGCAGTAAAATGCTGGGTTCTCTTTTTGTATCCACTCTGTCAGTCTGTGTCTTTTTATTGGGGAATTGAGTCTGCTAATGTTAAGAGATATTAAGGAACAATGATTGCTGTTTTCTGTTATTTTTGTTGTTAGAGGTTGAATTATGTTTGTGTGTCTCTCTTCTTTTGGTTTTGTTGCAAGAAGATTACTGTCTTCCTTTTTCTAGGGTATAGTTCACCTCCTTGTGTTGGAGTTTTCCATCTATTATCCTTTGTAGGGCTGGATTTGTAGAAATATATTGTGCAAATTTGACTTTTCTTGGAATATCTTGGTTTATCCATCTCTGTTAATTGAGAGTTTTGCTGGACATATTAGACTGGGCTGACGTTTGTTTTTTCTTAGTGTCTGTATAACATTTGCCCAGGATCTTCTGACTTTCATAGTCTCTGGTGAAAAGTCTGATGTGATACTGATAGGTCTGCCTTTATGTTACTTGACTTTTTTCCATTACTGTTTTTAATATTCTATCTTTGTTTTGCGCATTTGATATTTTGACTATTATGTGACAGGAGGAATTTCTTTTCTAGTCCAATCTGTTTAGGGCTCTATAGGCTTCTTGTTTGATTATGGAGATCTCTTTTTTTAGGTAGGGAAGTTTTCTTCTATAATTTTGTTGAAGGTATTTACTGGCCCTTTAAATGAGGAGTCTTTGCTCTCTTCTATTCCTATTATCCTTAGGTTTGATCTTCTCACTGTGTCCTGGATTTCCTTGATGTTTTGGGTGAGAATCTTTTTTGTGTTTTACATTTTCTTTGATGGTTGTGTCAATGTTTTCTGTGTTATCTTCTGCCCCTAATATTCTTTCTCTTCTATCTTTTGTATTCTGTTTGTGACTCCTGATTTCTTTCCTAGGTTTTCTATCTCCAGGGTTGTTTCCCTTTGTGATTTCCTTATTGTCTCTTTTTCTTTTTTCTTCTTTCTTTCTTTCTTTCTTTCTTTCTTTCTTTCTTTTTTCATTTTTAAATCCTGGATTGCTTTGTTCAATTCCTTCACCTGTTTGATTGTGTTTTCCTGTAATTCTTTATGGAATTTTTGTGTTTCCTCTTTAAGGGCTTCTACTTCTTTACCTGTGTTGTCCTGTATTTCTTTAAGGGAGTTATTTATCTCCTTAAAGTCCTCTATCATCACCATGAGATGTAATTTTAAATTCAAATCTTGCTTTTTCAGTGTATTTGGATAGCCAGTATTTTCTTTAGTGGGAGAACTGGTCTCTGATGATACCAAGTAGTCTTGGTTTCAGTTGCTTAGTTTCCAAGGTTGTCTCTGATATTAGATTGTTTTGCTGTCTCTGACCGTGGCTTGACCCTCTTACATGTGTCAGCATTCCTGTAGGCCTGTTTTCTTACAGCGGGATCTGGGCACAGAGAGCTGTGGAAATAGTTTCATCTCAGAGTATAGACAGAACCCGAAATGGTCGTTTCCTAGACTGTTCCTAGGTTTGTGTGTCCTGAGTTCTCCAGGTAGGTTGCTTGGAGCAGAAGAGTTGGTCTTACCTCTGCTCTCAAGTGTGTCAGTGCTCCTGGCAACTGACTTTCAGCTCTGGGTGCAGGCAGATACCAGAAGGTTCCTTCCCCTGACTGCTCCTTGTTTCCCGTGCCCAGAGGGCACTAGGTGGGTTCCTCTTGGTCGAGGAATGTGAGCAGAAGTGAAGGTCTTCCATGAGCTCTCAGGAATATCTGCAGTTCTGAGAGTCCAGTTCTCTCTTCAAAGGGATTTGGGTACAGAGAGCTGTGGGACCGTTTCAGTTCCAGGCATTGGCAGAAACCCAGAAGGGTCTTATCCCCGACAGTCCTGGGTTTGTGTATTTTGTGACCCTGCAGGAGGGTCTCTTGAAACAAAAGAGTTAGTCTTATCTCTGCTCTCTGGTGTGTCAGAGCTCCTTGGTGACTGGCTTTCAGCTCTCAAACTTCATTCTTTTATCTTCTTGTAGTCTACAGTACATATATAACAACCCTACTGAAGCTTCTTACCTTCTGCTTATAGCCCATGTCTCCCAACAGTAGCTCAGTTTTGTCCCACGTGGAACTAGACAACCTTTGGCTGACACTCGTGTCAAACACAGTTTTCTATATCATACAAATGTATAGTCCTTATTTTGAAACTTAATAAATATCATTTCTTTATCTTGAGTTTATAAATAATATCAAAATATGTACAACTTGTAATTTTCTGATATTTGTTGATTTGAATATTTAAAATAATTTGCTTCTAGGAAAACTAACCTTTTTAATGAACCCAGAGGAAGAAAATAAAATAAAATAGTTTGCTTTGCCTAACAAATTTTCAATCTGTTTGATATCTGTGAGCAGGATCAGAATATTGACTTAGAATATAAGTTTATGTAGTATATAATTGCTGCTAATTCTTCAAAATTTATGCTTACTTTCGTGAGCTTTGTTATTGTCTTTTAAACAATCCTCTGAGACCGTTGTTTTATCTTGTAATTTATGCTGTCTCTTTCTTTAAAACTATTTTTGATTGTTTTACAGACAATCAATCAGCACTGGTTTCAATCTAGCTGTGATCTAGATCCCTTAACATTGTTTGTTATTCACTTAAAAGATTCTGAGAGTAATGCAAATGGCTCTAGAATTTTAAAATATGTTGATGATGATAATAGCCTCCCATGAGACAAGCTGTCAAAAGGTTGACTGCCATCTAAAATAAATGTTTTCCTATGGGCATTTTAAACTACTACCCAAGTGAGCTGTGATGTTTCAGACTCTACATATGTCAAAAAGAGATGTGCTGGAAAAAACAAACTTTGGTTTAGACAGACAGAGGTCTACATCATTTACAGAGAAGTTAAATTTTAGGGCACAGCTAATGATGTTCCAAAGCCTACTGGCAACCACAAAAGGCAATAGATGACATTTATCTCATAAGTTAACAAGATGCTTTTATTATTTCTACCTGCCAGAAGAGGAGGAGAAAAAGGGGAACAGTAAGAAAAGGAGACAGAGATAGAAGGAGCTGAGTAGAAATATGTGAGCATGTTCTCTCTCTCTCTCTCTCTCTCTCTCTCTCTCTCTCTCTCTCTCTCTCTCTCTTTCCCATACCTACCTTCCCCCTTGGTCCATTGGCCTCCACAACCTCTTTCCTCTGTTGTATGAGAAGACTTTTATTAGGGTGATTCAACACATATGTCTCACCCCATATAAGGAACCCAGGACTAACCACAGTATAGATATCACCAAAGTATGATGGTGAACCACTATGTTTAATTGGAGTTATTTACAGAAATATAGGTGTTAGATTACATTCAAGAACACAAATAACTCCAAGATGGACCACTAAAGCCCAAGCAGTGTTGTGACAATAAACAGAAGTTAATAAACTGAATTTTATTTGCCTATAGAAAACCTGTGGGCATTTTTTAAAAACTAATGATTCGAGGGTTAGAGGTCCAGATCACAGAGGGTAGTTCCAACTCATGGAAAGGTGGCTCTAGGTTGTATAAGAAAGCAAGCTAAGCAAACTATTGGAAGCAAGGCAATAAGTAGCATTGTCCCATGGCTTCTGCTTTACTTCCTGCCTCTAGGTTTTGTTGCCCATGTTGCCTTGATGGTAGACTGTAATCTGTAAGACAAATAAACCTCTTCTCCCTGTCTTAGTCAGTGTTCTATTGCTGTGAAAGAACATCATGACACCATTACCAAGGCCACTCATAAAATAAAACATTTAATTGGGTCTTGCTTATAATTTCAGCTGTTTAGTCCATTGTCAATACAGGGAACATGGCAGTGCACAGGAAGACAGGGTGCTGAAGAAATAGCAGGGAGTTCTGAATCTGTATCCACATCAGGAAGAGAGAAACTGAGCCATGCTTAGGCTTTTAAAACTTTAAAGTTCATTTCTAGTAACACTTGCCAACAGATCACATCTCCTAATCCTTTCAAAATGTGCCACTCCTGGGTGACTATTCAAATCTATGAGCCTATAGTAGCCATTCCCATTTAAACCATCATATTCCTCAAGTTAATTTTTACTATGCTATTTACTTTAGAAAGTACATCAAGACACCATGGTTCCAATATTCTTCTTGAATAAATTAAAAGTACTATCGGGTCTAAAAATTCATGTGCATAAATTTAGTTTTATATGTCTTTGTTAGGGTTTCTGTTGCTGTGATGAAACACCATAAAGCTAGTTGGAGAGAAAAGGATTTAGCTGACTTACACTTCTATATTGCTGTTCATTATCAAAAGAAATCAGAGCAGGAACTCAAAACGGGCAGAAGCTGGTGCAGAGTCCACAGAGGGATGCTTCTTACTGATGTGCTTCATCTGACTTGTTCAGCCTGCTTTCTTATAAAACTCAGGAACACCAGCCCAGAGATGACATAACCCTCCATGGGCTGGGCCCTCCCCCATTGATGACTAATTGAGAAAATGCCTTACAATTGGATCTAATGGAGGCATTTCTTCAACTGAGACTTCTACTTCTCTGATGACTCTAGCTTAGGTCTACTTGAGACACACAAAAAAACCCAGGAAGTATATTATAATATCCCTGAGAAGCAATCTAAATTCACCATAGGTATCTGTAGGTTTTGAAAAACATTCCACAAAACGTAAGTTAAAAAAATTTAACAAAAATATGACACCTGTCACAATTTCCACATGCAATTAAATCATAAATGATACAGAACTCATTTGAAATTTTACAGATATTTCCACCATAAGACTTTAATGAGTCCCACTCAAAAATTAATCTCCATAATTAAAGTTATTAAATATTAATTGATTTACCATTTCCATCAAATATCTTAGTGTAATGAAACAAGGGCTCTATGTTAGGAGTGTTTCCCTTGTTCTAGATCATGTCCCAATTATTCTTGCTTCAGGGGAATAATATTTTCACTCATATACAGGCTTCTTCACATCTCCAAATATATACCCGAGAAGACAATGTGGAACACAGGAAGATGTTCTGATATTTTCTGATTCCATCTCACATATTTGATCTCCAGTAAATTTAATTCTTGTCTGTGCCTTGGGGCTGACAGCCATTCATCAAACAGGACCCCTCACTCTGGCTATTGATAGCTGAGATGTCAGAAGTTGAAAATGTTAAGGCACATGTTCCCGACTCCCTCTCTATGCAATGTGGTTTGGCAGTGGTTGCATCCAGAACTGCTCTCAGCTGTGCCTCAGCTTCTCTGCAGTCCTTCCCTACCAAGTGCTCATTCTGTGCTGTAAGCACAACCTGTCTGATCACTTCTTTTCCTTTCTTAAGTCTGATCACACCTGGTGGAAAGTTTCTTTCATTATTGGGTCACTTTATATTTTCAGTCAACTCGTTTCCATTTCTCCAGGTTCTCTGTTGTAGTTACTTTTTGTTTCCTTGTGTGCTTTTTGATAGCATTTTGCTATGTAGCCCAGGGGCATCGGAAGTGATCTGAGTGTTAGGATAAGAAGCATGCACCAATATTCATGAATAGGTTCCCTCTTATGGAAATGTAAAGGCTCATAGAAAAATATAGTTCATTTAATAAAAGAAAGGGGAGGCCCAAGATAGCTCAAAGGATAAAAGTACTTGAGGAGACAAGTATGATGACCTGACTTCAATTTCTAAACTTCCGAAGTAGAAGGAGAGAACTGATTCCAGTAAACTGCCTTCTGACCTCCATATGTGTGCTGGGCATTTTTGTCTGGCAACACACACACACACACACACACACACACACACACACACACACACACACACACACACACACTCACACACACACACACACACACCATACACACACACAGCAATGTAATAAAAATAAATAAATAAATAAAGTACTCAAATCAAAGTTTTCTAATATAAGGGAAAAGGGTCTACAAATAATATTTTAATTAAGAAAGTATCTGTCAAATTCACTTAAACTTCTTAAACCTCAATTCATAAAATGAAAATGGTTTCGCAACTTCAGTCTTCATGCTTAGTCACTTACAGTGCCAAGTTTTCAACCATGAAGGGAGGCTTAGTATATGCAAAAATAAAACAATTCTTCGAGGGGTTCCCTTATGTCAATCATGCAAGGTTATCATTCAATTAAAACTGGTTCTAATCTATACATTCACCAAGGCCTGGGAAACTCAATGAGCTATAGAAAAAAATTAAGACCTGGAAGACTTAGAAGACCACACTGAAATGCTGCTTCCTGGACATCACATGATTCTTGCACATATGAACTTATAGGAGGTGTGGTTACCTGCACAAGATCTAGCCAACAAGTCAGAATTCATTCTAAGAAACTAATCTAATTAAGATATGAGAATTTTCGTTTCAACAACTATTGTTTATCCCTCTAACAGTGGGAAGAATAATTGAATAATAACTTGATATTCCTATCTACTGAGAATACATAGAAGCCACTCAAGGGAAGAAGGCATCATTATGTATTACTGAATATATTTTATATATTACTGAATCTGAGAAATATGGTCAAAATAATTAGTTAAAAATTATACTTATGGGGTTGGGGATTTAGCTCAGGGGTAGAGCGCTTGCCTAGCAAGCGCAAGGCCCTGGGTTCGGTCCCCAGCTCCGAAAAAAAAATTATACCTATTTCATATTCGTAATATATATGTAGATGATTACTTTCAAATACAAAATGTCTTATAAAGCAATACTCAAAAAAATAAAACTGTTTCCAATGTGCCATAAATTATCATCAAGTAGCATTGGCATCAATGCTTTTTAAAACACATTTTCTAATATTTTAAAAGAAATAATTTATAATACCTTAGATATAAATAAAATTACATATTTATTTAATGTATGTTTTATTTTATGTTGTCATAATTATTTTCAGTATATATTCCAACCAAAAGAAGTGATGCTAGAAGTATTTAATTTTAAATAGGTTTTTATTTATTCTCAAGAAAAAAATGTATTAATCCTTGTCAGGGTAGTGATACTGTCTATTCAGCATATCAAAATTAATTTGATGAAATCATTTATAAAGTAAGGCAATTTGAGAACAATTACTTGCTTCACTTATGTTCTTCAAATTTTATATTGAAACTTCAACTGACAATTTTATTTTTTTATCAAACTAGTCTACTTACTTTTCTTCCACCAACATACACTCCTAAGATTTTAAATAAGATTTGTTTTGCCTTGGAAATCTTACTCAGACCCTCTGTCTCTCTATTTGTTCACTCTCATTCACTTTTCAAGTGTGACCACTTCCTACAGCCTCACTAGGCATCTATTTATGTTCAGAGACCCATTTCCACCATTTCTCAGCTACATTTAGCAACGGTCACCCCTTGGCTAGAAATCTTCTGTGACATTTTACCAGGCCAATTGGCAATTGTTTTATCAGCAGAGAGTCTCTCATTGTTTACCTGTTAGAGTCAGTTTGCATCTATTGTAGAAGAGCTCAGTAAATGTCCATGATATCTTTAGGGAGGTAATAACTTTATTTCCAGTGTTTTCTTTCATTTTGTCCTTGGGAGCCTCCCTGTTGGGAGCATAGTGATACATAGTGAGCGTCACTATGCTAAATAGATCTTTAATCAGGTATAACTATTATTCTGTGGCAGAGCCCTGATTAGACTGAAGAGACCTGAAACCTAGCCTTGAATCCTGTCCTATTCAATGTGAATCCAGCTCTCTTTTTATGTTGAAGTGCAGTTCCCTTCTCCTTTTTGGTAGCACAGGATTTAAGACAACTTCCTGTCCCTGCCAGTGGGGACCCAGTTATTCAGGGTCCCGAAGAGACTTTCTACCTGTGGGCCAAATGAGGGTGAAGAGAAGAAGGAGACCAAGCAAGATTCTATGTCAAGGTCTCGTTTATTGGGGTGAACGTTACAGCTTTTAAGGCTTTCAGGTAAGGGGAGTGTCCTTTGTGAAACACAGAGGAGGGGGAGATGAGGATATAGGCAGTGATAGCTGGAGGCAAAGAGGTTAGGTGGTAGAGGATGAGGTCAGGCAGTAGACACCGGGTGTTGACTCAGGAGATGACTGGTATCTGCTCGAGCTGAGGCATCCCTTGAATGTGATATTCCTGTGCCGTAAATTCATGGGAGAGGCCTCTGTCCAACAATCTTAAGACTTATGGCAGTCATCTTAGGGGTGAATATCTGTGGCCAAACAGCCCAGAGTCACCTAGCCATGCAGTCAAAAAGCGGCTAGGCCCAAATCCAATATGGCTCCCTACAACTTCCCAGCCTCAGAGGATTATAAGACCCAAATTATACAATGAGAAGATAGAAAAGAACCCAAACAAATGAAGGCATCATTAGTTAGAACTTGATCCAGATTGTTCCTCCAGGGAGCTGTACCTCCAGCCAATTGTGCTATTGCAGAGAAAATAAATTTTGTATCACAATTTAGTTTCCAATGGCAGCTCTTAGTGTTACCTCAAACTCTGAACTTTTAATATTCTTCATAGGGCTATTCACTGATGACATTCATGACCAAAGTGTTCTCATCTCAAACTGGCCTTAGTCTATAATAGAATGATTAGTAGGCAATTTGTCTAGAGATCTATGAAGCTAAATTGTCCTTGTAATCTGGACAGTAAACTCCACAGCACTATTGGTGTACTTAAACCCCATCCTCGTAGACATCATGCTATCCTTCTCTTCATGCTGGAAACAAGAATCACATTGTTAACAAGGCTTTATTTCCGCGGCCCGGCCTTTATGAGTAACAATGATTGTGTTCCTGTAGTATCATTAGAAAAGTGAGTGTAGTTTTATTCTAATTTCATAGAACCACTAGAACCTACCAGAATTTATTTTTGTATAACTTTGTTTTTGTTTTCTGTAAAGGTCAGGATGCAGCTCATATCCAAAATATTGAGGTGGCAAACCTTACAAGGAAAACTCACAGCAGAAAATAAATTCCCTGTGTTTATCTCCTTCTCTGCTACGCCAATAGCCAAGGGTGAATAAACTTGTGTGTTTACAATGCAGAATTCTATCTATTTTTCATGTATTATATTTTAAGTTTTTTCCACAAAATGTTAGTCTCACAGGGTTGTGAATTTAGAGAAGTTTGATACCCAGAGACATGGCAGAATAGAACTAAGGGAGGGGGCTTCAAAAGGAGCAAAGCTATTCTTGTCTCTCGGGTTCTCCAAACCAGATAGTAGGATTTTTGAGAGGTGACCTTTCTTGGACACATCCAGAATAATGGTAGTTGCAGTATCATTAGAGGCAGCTAAACATTACCTAAGTTTCTGTCTCAATAATTACATTTGTGTTCCTCAACCCAGTGAAAATTATTCTGGTATGTTTTTGAGAAATGTCTGCTCACTTCTTCCCTTATTCTCATGTTGGAAACAAAAGTTGCAATGTTAACTAGGCTGTATTTTTACAGCCAGGCCTGTATAAATAACAATGATGATTGAGAAAAAGAAGAAGAAGAGGAGGAGGCTGAGGAAGAGGAAAAGGAGGAGGAGGAGGAGGGGAGGGGAGGAGGAGGAAGAGGAAGAGGAGGAGATAATGACAATGACAACAAGAATAATAATGCCAGTGGCTTACTTTGGTAGTGTCTTAGTAATACATTGCAATGTTTTTATAGAAAACCTTAGCTTTCTGATGTGAACCTCGATTTCTATTATGAGAACTAGTTCGAAAAATGTTACTGTAGTGTTGCATTTTAATTTTTTTCATATTCAAACATATCAACAAGAACCCTAATTTTATTCTTAATAATCGTAGGCAAAATGGAGGGTTCGGGAGATCAAACAGCCTGGAAGATAGAGCTGAGTTTGATTTTCCCTGAAGCTGTTTTTAATAAAGTGTGCTTGGTTGTTGTGTTTCCCCCTATTTTGCTGTTTCAGCGTACATTTACATATCATCCCTGCCTAGGGAAGCAGAATAAATAGGAAGACCTCAACTACCTTTGCCTCAGGCTTGTGATCCATCACCTGGCTGTTTGTTGATTCATGGCTTCTCTGCACCTCCCTTCCTTCTCTCTTAGAATCTTTCTCTGAATCTGCTTAGTTCTCACATTCCAGATAGATTAACAATCCTTACAGTAAACATTTGACTTGGGAAGCAGAATTTTGAATAAATCCTCCTCACCACCTTTATTTTGTAGATATTAAGTAGCTGGAATGACTTTATGCATTCAGACATACCTAGTCCCAGGCAAGCTTACTTCCTTTCCTGACTATCTTTCATGCTCAGCTCTATCATACACAGTTAACATAGAAACACATTTATTTTTCTTTGACTCTGCCTAAAAAAAAATCTGAGCTAACATAGTAATGGGGATGAGAATAAATATACAGGAAATAAATGTATAAACTTGAAGTTAGTGAGATAGGGGTTCTTTAAAGCTGCTGTCAATGATGAAGCCAATCAAAAAGCCAGGAAGTTTATTATAAACAATAAGTCTAAATTAGATTTAAAAAGGCACTTGGTGGAAGTACCTTGCATAACTAAATAATGCTGCTATAAAAACATAGATTATTAAACAAAAGTGTCAGTGACAGGAGTTGGATATTTCCCTGTGACTTGTTCATCAGGGATTCCCAAAACAACACAGGATATCGACATTTCTTTTGGCTGCTTCTAGAAATAAATGGTAAAACTCTACTGTTGAGTTCAGCACACACTTTGGTTGTACAACATAAATCAAGCTGGAACTGAAACGGAGGCTTATTCCCTGACAACGTGCTTTAACAGAGATCAAAGTTTGAGCGCATACCACTGGGAGAGAAAAAATAAATCAAAGTTCTTACCCAGCAGGAAATTATGCATTTTATAATCTGACCTACCAGGCAAGAAGTACCTGTTCTTGCAACAGCTGGGGAGGTCATAAACCCTTCTGGGAATCTACTACTGTTAGCTGAATGGACATTTTATCAAGCTGTCTTCTACGTATTTATGTTTGTACTCACATACTAATGAGACCTTGATTAGCAGATTACTTGCTACATACTTATGTGTTTAGTATATATATATATATTTCAGGGGACAGTAGATAATTTAGAGACTTGTAATTGGTCAGTGTTGGCAATAAGTGACTCTTGAGTACTCATCCACAAATGATTCATTTGTATTACTTGATCCAATGTTCTGGGAAAATTGCGGAAGGGAGGGCAGAAAGAATGTAATAGTTGAAGGTTGGAGAGTAGTTCTATGGAACGCTGTCATCTGGGCACGATTTAGTCTTCTATTCATTAATACATAGCAGCCATGATTACTGGAGTATATAACCTGTTCAAGACTAAACCTGTCAACATTCCATCATGGATATGGGACGGAAGACATTAGTTGCAACCTTGGCTAAGGGGCTACTAGTTTCTGGTAAACGGGAGTCATTTTTTCTTTAGTACCAGCGTAGCCACAGGTAAATTTCCCATGCTCCAGTAAACAACCCCTCACTCTTCCTCACTCAGGGAATCTTAACTAAACTCAGCATATCATAAATATAAAACATGAAACTAGTAGGAGGATTTACTGGCGAAAAAATTTCAGAGGGAGTAAGAGAGAATATGAGATGGCAAAAGGGGTAAATATGATCAAAATACATCACACACATGCATTAAATTACCAATGAATAAATTAAACATGCATTTTTCCAATATGTCCTTGGTGATGGCTGCCAGAAACTAAGAACTGGTACTGGGAAGGGTGGGTGCTTAGTCTTCCTTGATAGAGAATGGGGAAGACTGCCAACCACTGTGGCAGTGAGTTATGAGTGGGTGTTAGCAGAACTGTCTGGGCTTGTGAGTGAGAGAACATTTACCATTTATCTTCTTGATGCACATCCATAACAAAAATCGTAACTTGAATTTTACAGCAAAGTCAAAGTCTAAAGTTTCCCTATTATGTTTTTACTTTCTCTATAACCAAAGATGGTTATTATTTTTGGCTCCCTCCCATAAAGAATGGATCCAGAAGGCACACACAGAAAAGAATACTTCTTAATTCAATCACTTCATTTAGCCAAAAATGAAATGGCTGAAGATGGGACCAGAGGGAAATTTGTCCAGTTTGAGAGACACGACTTCATTTCCTCTACAACAGACATACATTTTTCAGAATCAAGTAAGGCTTCACTGGGCAGAGAGTACAGCTTTGTAATAAGTAGCAGCTTCATCTTCTCTGGATATGAGAAGCCTGACCACTTTGAATTAGCATCACTCTCAGTAAGCCTAAGAGCTGAAATAGTTTACACCAGTTACTGATTTATCAATGAGTTTCTAAACATTAGTTGAATCTGCAGAATTTGTGGGCCTTATCTCATTCCAGGATCCAGAATTCCAAGAAAAGGAGGGATAGATGGATAGATAGATAGATAGATAGATAGATAGATAGATAGATAGATGCCACAATACAGTATCATTTTTGCATAAACTCATGGGTTGAATGTTTTAAGGGCTCAGGGATATGTGGTAGTTTGAAGTAGAGTGGCCCCCATATCTCATGTATTTGAATACTTGGTCTCCACTATGTAGAACTGTTTGGAAAGGTTAGGAGGTATGACCATGTTGGGGGGAAATGTGTTCCTAGGCTTTGAGATTTCAAAAGCAAATGCCATTCCAGGTTGGCTTCTCTGCCTGGTATTAGCAGATCAATGAGTAATTCACTATGCCCGCATACCTACGACCATGATTCTCTACTTGAAAGTCATGGGCTCTAACATTCTGTAACTGTAAGCCATAAATAACCTGTGAGGCTATGCTGTGATGGCACTCCTTAGTGCCGATATGAGAAGGTAAGAGCAACTTCTTACCTGTAGAAGCAACAGCCTGGTCTTCTTTAAAGTTCTCTTGAGTACTAACTACCCCACTGAAGGAATTCAGCCATGATGCCAAATAGACCTTTGAAGCCCAGATTGGGGAAGGGTAGTGTCTACAGCAGAGAATAGCACATGCATGGTTCTACCTTTTGAGCTTAAGCTTAGGGTCATCAAACTCCAGAGTTTTTCTTATTTGGTGAGACTTACTCCTAACATTCAAGAAAACTTACTTTTCCCTAATCACCCCACCTCCTGAGCTGAGCCATCTGCTTCATGTATTTTTCAGCTTGTTGATATCTAGCCTCTTGACAGTTGTGGAGACAACTGTCTCCTAAAACTGTCTCTCAAGTTAGGAGTTCAGCTGATTAAATATAGTCTCCTTGTCTTGTGATTCCCAACCTGAAGGCTTTCCAGCTTCGATCAGTATCATATAATGAGTGGTTTCTCAAAGTAGTGCCAGGCCTCTACCCTGAAGGTCATACAAAGTGAGATAATTGGACTCTTCAAAACTCATAACTAACATTGAGGTTTGTGACACTGTGGGAGTACTGCAGGGATTTACCCTTAGAGCCAGTTTTTGACTTTCCCTCCCCAATCATTGACTGACAGATCCATTTCCCAGGCTCTCACATTTTAGATACAGCTAGAAAATGGACTTTCATTTTTTATTCTGTAATAGTTGGCTGTTCTTCATGGTAGAATTTTGAGGCTTTTTAGGGGTTCCTGGAAAATGTTCTTTGTAGAATTACTCTGATTGTACCAACTACATTAGAGGAGTTTTGATATTTTTCTGCAAGGAAAAGCCTGGCTTTCAGACTTCATGTGAATCCACTATAGCTTACCTGCATAGTAAATGAAACAGCCTTCTAGCAACCTACTAGGTAACTTACTTAAAAATAGAAAATTTAATAGTCATTAAATTTTTCATGACATGCAGCAAACAGCCCAATACAATTTTAGAAATAATCCCATTTTTGAGATACATTTGTTGTATAATAATAACTGACATTTTCATGGTTCACTTGTGTAAAATATTATTAATATTCTGTATATATTAATTAATTCTGGAAATTAACATGGCAGCAGTTATTCATTAACCAGCTAGTTTCCCAAATAATCACAGAGACCTTTTAATATTTCAAAGCTTAGGCATTATCTAGGCAGACTCTTAACTAGTTCATCTAAGTTAACCCAGTCACCTAGCCCCATCCAGCCATGAGGTTAGCTATACATTCCAGGTCCATAGTCATATTTACCTCTTTGATGTCTCCTGGCACAAAACTTTCCTCTTTGTCCTTCCCAGAGTTCCTTTCTCCCTCCTAGGAAGTCCAGCTTATCTCTCTCTACTCCCCAATCACAATTTTATTGATCAATCAACTTGGGGAGCAAGATTTGCACAAGCAAAAGTTCGTGTACCTGAGAATTTGCTCTTGAGGCAGCCAGATCTAGGGATACGTAATTTGGTATTTGAATCCATAGCCCCAGACCAACCCCAACATGCTTGTTCTCAAAATTATTTCCATCATTCTTAATAGCACATACAACCATTAAACAAAATGATGCATTATTATTGATCTTAAAGAACGTAAGTCACATAGGCAAGCTGAGTTATAACAATTGATCTCCATGTTCTTTGACCAGGGATGCTGTTTTGAAAAGCCCTATAATTTCGATGCTTTGTGCTTGGTAGTCACCATTTGTCAGTGACTGGAGGGAAACATAATGAGGACTTCAGGTTGCCAAGTTAACAAGAGAAGGCCATCTTTCTCCAGGAAATTGGAAGTAGAAAACTGAAGTCATTTTCTGAGGCACATAAGAATAAGAACACAATTCCAAATGCCATTCTAGAGAAAGGCTAGATGTTAAATTCTGACAAGACAGAAGGACTTTAAGCAAATAGGCCAAAGACAAGTCTGAGAAGCTGCTTTTGGAAGAGAGGGTCTCTTAAGAGTGAAGCTTTGCCTTTTAATCTTTATGCTTTGTGCTTTAAAGTTTCTTAGGAACAAGTAATAATTCTCATGTATATTTACTTCTTGATCAGAACTGTCCATTTTTTTACTATCATTGAAAAAAGAGGGAAAACTCTCTTAAGAGAGCTGAAGACTTTGTGCCTTTTAATCTTGATTTTTTTTTTTTTATATCTGAGCATGTATATTTTCTTATGTTCTTTGTGCTTTAAAGTTTCTTCAGGAACAAGTAATAATTCTCATGTATTAATTTAATTCTCCACAACTGTTATATTGACCATGTGCTAATAGAATTAGTTTGTTTGTATTTTTATCTTCTTATCATTGTCCTAAAAATATTCTCAGAGTGTTTTATTTTCATAAGTGACTAAAAGTTTTAAAACTAATTTAGGAAAAAACCTTTGGTTGCTGGCACTTATAATTAGAGCAGAACCCAGCTGGTGCTTCTTTAGGTTGGCTCCTTACAAAGTAACTAATTCCTCAAAGGAGTCTGGACCTACTGGTTTCTTTCTGATCTACTTGAACAATTAAACTTTTTGATTTTTTTTTCTTTTTTTTTTTTTTTTTAAACTTTTTTTTAAGGATGTGTATAAGCTTTTTGAAGACTGAACCCAGGGGGTGCCTTTTATGAATGGAATTCTTGGTTGATAGGAGAAGATGGGTGCTGGGAGCCAAACCTAACTCTGAAACCACAGTAAAGTGTTCTTAACTGCTGATCCATCTCTGTGAATTTTAAAGCCTTAATGTGATTTTTTCCTTTATATCTTTTGCTAAGAGCATGTATACTTTTTTTCTTTTTTAAGTGTTCAGATTTCAAAAAAATTGACCCTTTATATTTGTTATTCATTGATTTTTTTCAGTATAAGTTAATTATTATTTTCATTCAGTTTTAAATTTTAATTTCCTCCACAACTAGTTATATTGACCATGTGCTAATATGTTATTTATATTTCTTCTAGTCATTTTATTAGTTTGTTTGTATTGATTTATCCGTGCTTTTCAATTACATGTCACATTACTGTTATGCTTATTAAAAATATTCTCAGTGTAGGGTTGTGTTTTTATTTTCATTATAGGAGCTTGTGCTGGCTAGTCATGTCAGTTTTACATAGACTAGTCATTTAGGAAAGGAAACCTTTGGTTGCTGGCAAGCTTGTAGGGCATGTTCTTAATTAAGGGAGAACCCAGCTCCTTGTGAATAGGAATACCCTTGGGCTAGTGGTCCTAAGGTGTGTTACAAAGTAGAACGTGTAAGCCTGAGGGCAGATCCATCAAAGGACACCACTCCACACCCTCTGCATCTGCTCCTATCTCCAGGTTTCTGTTCCTGTCTTGACCATCTTCACTGATGAACAATGATGGGGAAACAGAAGCCAAATAAACCCTTTCCTTCCCGACTTGCTTTTGTTCATGGTGTTTTGTCACAGGAACACTAATCCCAACTAAGAGAGAGCTCATTATTGGACAGAAGTATAAACTTTTTTCCAAGATTTATTTTGTTTTTATAGCTGATTATTCCATTGTGTATAAGGGCATCTGGGTTCTTTTCCAGCTTCTGGCTGTTATAAATAAGGCTATTTTGCCTGCATGTTGGGGCATCTTTTGTACCACATCTCAGAATGACTGAGGAACCTCCAGACTGATTTCCAGACCAGAACAATGGAGGTGCTGAATCTTTTATGAATGGAATTTGCTGATGGTTGATAGGACTGGTGTGAAAACATTTTTAGGTGTTTCTGATGGGTGCTGGGAGCCAAACCTAACTCTTGAAACCACAGTAAAGTGTTTTCCCAATCTGTTGGTTGCCGTTTGTCCTAACCACAGTGTCCTTTGATCCATCTCCCATTTGTGAATTTTCTTAAAGCCTTAATTTTGATCTAATGAACCTGTATTCTTCCTTTTTTTCTTCTTCTACTTCCTGGACTTTTGCCACTTGGACTTTTGCTAAAGATGGACCCTTCTTTCAATCTCCTTGAACCAAAATTCTCATATTTTTTGGCTCCTTTGTCTAAGAATTTTAAAGTTTTTCTGTTCCATTTATTTACTTTCAAAATTTTTTTATCACTATTGTTCTACTAAGAATTAATTTATGTATTTTTTAGCAATGTTATTCCAAATTGCAATACCTGTCTAATCATATATTGGTATTTTGATTTGCCTGGTACACATGCTTATCTTTTCTAACTTCAGTGTCTGTTTTATTGTAACTTTTTACTGCCTGCTCTATTATATCCCTTTTTTCTCTTTTGTAGAGGAAGGCTACTGATTTTGTACTTTGCTGAAGTTGTTTATCAGTTTTGTGGGATCACTTAAAATCTTTATCATCTGCAAATAAATATTGATATTTTCACTTCTTCTTTTCGAGAGATCTCTTTTGTTGTTATTTGTGGTGTTGAGATATATTGAATAAGTAGGGAGACATTCTACCCTGATTTTAGTGGGATTAAGTTTCCTCCATTTAGTTTAATGTTAGGCCACAGGTATGGGCCTTGGATTCCTATTCTTTCCAGGACTTTTATCATGAAGGGGTGTTGAATTTGTCAAATGCTTTCTCAGCATCTAATGAAATGATCTTTTTTCTTCTTTTGTTTATATAATGTTTTTGGTTTTCAACACTCCTTTGTTTTTTTTGTTTTTGTTTTTGAGAATTTCATTTTCTGCAGTGTAAAAGGCAGGGTGTTCTAAAAAATTTGTTATTTTAAAGTTTGGTGTTTTTCTGGGATAGAATTCTGCACTAAACCCGACTCAAAGACTAATTTTCCTGATTAACTTCGGTGAGAATATAGGCTTTTATAGTAAGATCTGATGATTTTTGAATTTCCTCTGAATCTGTGAGTTATGTCTATTTTTGTTAATTTGGACACACTTCTGTGTCCTCTCGAAATAAAGAACCAACTTTTGGTTCCTGTTGATTCTTCATTATAGTAAGTAATAAATGTTTTAGATCTATCACTGTATGCTGATCACCCTTAATCTGAAAATTAAACAATCCAAATACACTAACATCTGAAATGCTTTGAACACACTATTTCAAATACAAAAGATTCTGGGAAAAGTGAAATTATTGATTTAAAGTGATAGGTCTCTGTTTAAGGGTTTTCCAGGTCCATTGATGGAATTATTGATGTGAAGAGGCAAAGCATTTAGATGTTTTTAGATATTTAGGCATTCAGTATAATTTGATGAATAGTCACATGACATAATTTTTACATTTATCTGAATCTTTTTCTGAATTTGCTTGAGAAGTTGTTTCCCAGCCTTTCACTCTGAGGTATGTCTGTCTTTTGTCTCTGAGGTGATCCAATGTATCCAGTTTGCTAATCTATGTCTTTTTTATTGGGGAGTTGAGCCTACTTGAGAATATGATAGTGAGTTTATATTCATATTTGGATGATGTGTTTGTGTGCTTTTCTCTTTGAAACATAATCCTCCTTATGTTGGCTATTTATTTTAGACATTTGTAGAGATTAATTTGGTTTTGTCAGGAATTATAATTTTGAAAACTAAAACTTCTGGCCTTCAAGATTTGTGATTCTGATAGGTCTGCCTTTATATATTTTGACCTTTTCATCCATTTTGAATGAATGGAGTTCTGTGAGGTTTGATTCTTCTCATTGAGTCCTGATTTCTTTTTGGACCAGTTTTTCCGCTTTATATCATTCTAGGCTTAGTTTTTGGATGTTTCATTTGGTCAATATTATTTGATCTTCTGGTAGACAGCATCATAAAAAAGACAGCACCAAATCTCTTATGTTAGTTGGTAGTGCACATGATGAGGAAGTGTTCTTCTTGATTGCTTTAACCAATTCTTTCAGGGATTTTTATGATTCCTCTCTGTATGCTTCTTACTTGAAGATGTCAAGTCCAGATTTTGAATCTTCTATGCTCTTTTATTCCTTGAGAATAATTCAATCTTGCAAGAAGTCATTCTTCCAGGAAACCACCATTAACTCTTGCAAGGATTGTTTCATCAATGGCCTAATTATCTCATTAGGCCTAAAACATCCTAGTACCTCAGTTCTGCCATTCTGCAGCCCAAGATTCCCACACATAACTCTGGGAACAAACCAAACCTAGCCTTAGCAAGTGACAGGAGTATTTCACTAGGTCTTTACCATTCTAAGCAAATAGACTACTTTGGTGCAGCTTTGGAAAGCCAGACTACTCTGGATGCATAGGGCAGAGAATATAGGGAACTCGATGTGTTCAGCTCAGTTTTACTATGAATCTAGAATCTCTTCTATAAAGATGTTAGTCTATTAAAAGTTTACAGGCTTGTTCACAGTACAGTCTGGTGGCAGAATCTTCTCACCTGAGGTTTTATTTTCCCAAAGGACTATAGTTTGTGTCTAGCTAATATAAAACCAGCCAACACACCAGTCATTAGTAGCGAAGAAGAAAACAATTTCAAAATTTTATACTATTTTTCAGGAAAATTCATAAAGTCTGGCATATGTACTCTTTTACCATACAATCTCGTTTTTACCCTAGCCTGTTTTGATCAATGCCACAAGATGATGATGTATATTAAATATTGTATTTTATCTTCTATCTCCAGAATATGAGTATTGGCTGGAAATAGAAAGAATCTTAATTGTGCAATCTTTTTTCAGACCACATTATAGCACCAACTTCTTTGCACAAAAAATGTTACTCATGATTTTTCAGAACAATTTATACGTTTTTAGACTTTAATACACATATTTGTCCCCTGTAGATATATAAATAGGAATAATAGAAACTATATACCATATTTATACTTATATCTTAATGTATATACACATATAAGTATATATAAGTATTATATATATCATATACTTTATACACACACACACACACACACACACACACTTTCTGTTGTTCCCATTCAGTTATAGTGCTAATCATTTATTTGTAATTTAAAAGTGAAACTTCCATCAGAGTTCATACTACTCTGGTGTCTGAGAGGCAAGATAAGCATAGAAGGGCAATTCTAGAAGTTCGAGCACAGTTTTTGATGAGGACAATGTGGCTGACTGTTTACAAACAGTTTTAAATGAGAAAATAGCTAAAAAGTAAATCTAGGAAGCAACCTACGGTTTTACAGTCAATAGTTGTGGAACCTCTATTCTCAGCAACCAAAGCAAGTGTCCCCCTTGATACATGAGAAAAAAAAACCCAAAAAACAAAACAAACAAACAAAAAAGGTGAAGTAGGAACAGAATTGTTTTTATGCAAAAGGCACTGAGTACATGTTGGATTTGCATTTAAAAATGTACTTTCTTTTAGAAGTAAGCCATTTCACCAGATAAGCACCGATCATTGTGAAGCTGGTACTTATGAAACCTTGGGATATCCCATTACATCATTCCTTTTAAGGAGTCTGCCACCTCACTTTCCGCCACATGCGCCCTTGTCAGTGCACTCAAAACACAACCAAACAAAGCACAGGCCTGGGATTTTTGTACCAGCTCTCAACCTCTTTTGGGAACAGACCAATAGTGTTGATCCTCATCAAACAATGAGTTAATCGGTTATATGTGCATAAGGGAATTGTAATAAAGACCCCAGATGACTGAGTTCAGAGGCTTTGTAGGTTGGTGACAGGATGGTGTACCTGAAATATATCTGGGAGGCACATTCTTATCTCTGACTTTGTCTTTCTCCTTTTTGTCTTATCATATATAATAAACCAATAAGAACAATTCAATGGTTTTCTTGACTATTCTCTGAGTACTTTTAGAAAATTATTGAATCCGGGGTTGGGATTTAGCTCAGTGGTAGAGCGCTTGCCTAGGGGAAGCGCAAGGCCCCTGGGTTCGGTCCCCAGCTCCAAAAAAAAAAAAAAAAAAAAAAAAAAAAAAAAAAAAAGAAAATTATTGAATCCAACAGTGGTTTGTAAGAGGCCCTGACTTATAGCTAGTTGGAAGAGTTGTAAGAAAGCCAAGGATTTGCTATAGCATTTAAGGTGGGTGCAGAGTTGCAGGACTGAGCTCCTTGTAAGCGCCAGAGAACCACAGATTTGTTGAATATACATTTGGAAATACCCTAAAAACCTCGGATTACATCTTTTCTGAGCATTTATGATGTATCTTTGGATTGATAATTTATATTCTTTAGGGTAGAAACTGTAGAGAGACTTTGAAGGGGGATATTGCAAAGCTCCACAAGATAAAATATGATCCCGATGTATTAGCAGCTCAGGATGGGGATTTTGGGTTTGGAATCTGAAGCATGCTTTCCTCACAAAGGTGCCTGGATGAATTAGAGAAGCCAGTTCTCTGGAGCATGTGGTCATGACATAGCCTCCTAACAAAATTCAAGGCTACTAACAGCTCACAGAGACCTCTGCATTGTTCTCATGCCAGCGGGGCCTCTTTCTGTTCAGTCAAGGCAACCAGATATCACGCTCCTTACTACCCAAGCAGGCTGTCCTAATATAGGACAGGCTCTGCCGGGAAGGAGCGTGCTTTGCTCTCACTAGTTCTCACTATATTTAACAAACATCCAACATTTTCAGTTTGCAACGTTATTAATCCACGGTTTCCAAGTACACTTTTCTTACAATCAAGAACACCGAGTATCTTGTCATATACTGAAGAGGCATTCTGAGCTTTCTGTGTGGAACTACCCAGTAGTGTGTTTTTCTGTTGGTTTATAGGTTCTTGTTAATTTTTAGAATCATTATGTAGAGATATTTTAAAATAAAGTCTCAAGTATAAGCTTATCAAATTTTCTCATGTTTCACAGGCTACCAGTTTTAGATTTCTTGACTTGTTTTCATCATGTGGATGGAACGTGGGGTTTCATGCACAGGAAGCAAGCTACTGCTCAGTTGCCGTGCTGTAGTCTAAGCTCTCTTGTCTTCTCAAACCCCTCCATTTGTTGTTTCATTGGTCAATAAGTAACACTTTCTTTCAAGGTTTCTACGATTTTGGTTATATTTAGAAAAGTATTTCTCACTGACCAGTGTGTGTTCAGTCGAGGCACCTTTGCCTGGTGACTGGCACCACTCAGGGCAGGAGTTCTGAGTTGTCAGGACTTAGACACAGATGCAGTTGCAGGATGGGCCTGCATGCTAGGGTGAGCCTGCCCTGACCCTGAAAGGCAGGTGTCTTTCTCCCAGTTCCTGATGTCTCATGCTTCTGGGAAAAACCCCTCAGCCCACTCTCTTCCCCTCTGGCCTTTTGAATTTCAGGTAGATTTAGTGTTATCATACAGTTAACACCATGATTGTCCAATTGGTGACTGTGGGGGAAATTAGCATCAAGTCCTGTCAGAGATTTCTCTGTGTCATATTCTTTCCAGGGACTCCTTGACATGACTCTAAAAAGAAGCCATGTTCATAGGAGGAAAGGCAAGCAGCTAGAAGGTAGGAGGGTAGAGATTAGTGGTCAGACTTCATTACACATTTCTAGATTATGTGGGAAATTCAGTTTTCTAAGTGCACAGTCCTCTCCAGAAACACAACTAACATTTGTAACTACTTTTCTATCTGTCGGGCATATTTATAGCTTTTCTTATGCATCTTCTATATTTGATACTGATTTCTCAATATTTTATTCCCAAATATTTGTGTATGAATATTATACTTCCTGAATAGAATCTGTGAGGTGTTTGCTTATAATCACATAATTGTTCTTATTAATTATTTTTAAGTAACATAAGTTAACTATATTAAAGGATAGTGGCTATGTTTTTATTTATGATAACTTTAATGAGATTGTGTTCAATGTTTTCTCATTTTACACAATTCTTAAGAAATGTATTACCAACAATAAAACATTTCCAATTATTAATTGTGATATGGCCTCAATGTTTGTGCTTTCTCTAAAGTTTGCATTAAAATTTTAATACACAGCACGCACTTCTTGGCATCTGAAATATTGTCTGTTTGTTGTCTGTATATGGGATGGATCCCCCAGGTTGAGCAGTCTCTGTATTTCCTCCTTTTTTTTTCCCCTTGTAAGAAGGACTGAACCATATACACTTCAGTCTTTTTCTTGAGCTTCATGTGGTTTATGAATTGTATCCTGGGTATTCCGAGTTTTTGGGTTAATACCCACTTATCAGTGGGTACATACCATGTGTGTTCTTTTATGATTGGGTTACCTCACTCAGGATGATATTTTCTAGTTCCATCCATTTGCCTATGAATTTCAGGAAGTCATTGTTTTTGATAGCTGAGTAATATTCCATTGTGTAGATGTACCACATTTTCTGTATCCATTCCTCTGTTGAAGGGCATCTGGGTTCTTTCCAGCTTCTGGCTATTATAAATAAGGCTGCTATGAACATAGTGGAGCACATGTCTTTGTTATATGTTGGGGCATCATTTGGGTATATGCCCAGGAGTCTTATAGCTGGGTCCTCAGGTAGTACTATGTCCAATTTTCTGAGGAACCAACAGTCTGATTTCCAGAGTGGTTGTACCAGCTTGCAATCCCACCAACAATGGAGGAGTGTTCTCTTTCTTCACATCATCACCAGCATTTGCTGTTACCTGACTTTTTGATCTTTGCCATTCTGACTGGTGTGAGGTGGAATCTGAGGTTGTTTTGATTTGCATTTCCCTGTTGACTAAGGATGTTGAACATGTCTTTAGGTGCTTCTTGACCGTTTGCTATTTCTCAGTTGAGAATTCTTTGTTTATCTCTGTAACCCATTTTTTGAAAGGGTTATTTGATTCTCTGAAGTCTAACTTCTTGTGTTCTTTGTATATATTGGATATTCGCCCTCTATTGAATGCAGGATTGGTAGATCTTTTCCCAGAAGTGCATGCTGACAGGAGCCTGAGTTAGCTGTCTCCTGAGAGGTTCTGCCAGAACCTGACTAATACAGAGGTGAATGCTTAAGGTCAACCACTGAACTGAGAACAGGGTCCCCAATGGGGAGTTAGAGAAAGGACTGAAGTAGCTGAAGGGATTTGCAACCCCATGAGAAGAACAACAATATCCATCCAACCAACCCCCCCCCCCAGAGCTCCCAGGGACTAAACCACAATCCCAAGATGGGGTTGGATGGACAAGGATGGACCCTAGCTGCATATGACTCTAGCTACATATGTAGCAAAGGATAGCCTTGTAGGGCTCAGTGTGAAGAGAGGCCCTTGGTCCTGTCAAGGCTCAATGCCCCAGTGTAAGGGAATGCCAGGGTGGGGAGGTGGGAGGGAGTAGGTGGGTGGGTAAGGGAGCTCCCTAATAGAAGCAGTGGGGGGGTAGGTAGGGGGGTTGTAGAGGAGAAACTGGCAAATGGGATGCCATTTAAAATGTAAATTAAAAATCCAATAAAAGAAAAAAAAGTAACCAACCAACCAAAACAGCTAACAAATCAATCCCTAAGGAACCAACAAGCAAAGAACACACACACACACACACACACACACACAATCCAAACCAGCCAATAGACACTGAATTAATGACATAAAATTTGGATCTATTTTATGAGTTCTATTCCTACCTTTTCTAATCAAGTTCTGTATTTCCCTTCTTCTAGTCCTTACTGATGTGACAGCACATGAATTGTTATATATTTTTGGCAAATTCAACTTACTTTGTGAGGAGGTAGTATATTTTAATCTAATAAAGTAAAAAGCTCGTACCATCTGACTGGAATGAAATAAAAAAAATGTAATACTCAGTGTAGCATTATTAAGAGATGGAGCTTTTAGGAGTTACTAAATCCTACAAATGGAACCCACATGAATGGTTCTAGCAACTTTATGTAAAGATTGTGTTCTGCTTTTATGTCTGTTACTGAGACAAAATACCCAAACAAAAGCAGTTTACATGAAAATTGGCTTATTTTAGTTCATAGTTCCAAGTTATATTTTGCTACCATGAGGCTATCACAGTGCCAGAAGCTTGAAATAGATGGTCATATCACATTTCACTCAAGAGCATAGCAAGAAGAATAACTATACATTGTCAGACCCTCCTGGACTCAGTCAGTGTTTGCCCCCTTCTGAGCTTCACTTTTGCCTGTGAAAGCCTTTGTTCTCTTGAAGGAATATCCTGGCCTTCCTGTCAGCCGTAGGGGGTAGCTAACACCTGAACTCTAGATCTTTTGATCTCAGCATTAGTTTCAGTTTCTGTTTCTCCATTGTGCTCCCACTCAGTGGTTGGGGTATATATTCTGTGCACCCCGTAAGCTTTGGCATTCATTTCTTGAAACATGAATGACCCAAGTCTGTGTGTTTCTTCTTAAATCTCACAGGCCTGTGCCCAGTTCTCAGTATCCCGACGATGCAGGCATTGCCAAAACATAAGCTCACCTGCTTGCTTATAGCAGCTCAGTGTCTACACTCTTATACAGTTCAGAACTCCAAGCCTAGGGAACAATGTCACCCATAGTGGGCTGAGTCTTCCAACATCATTTAACTTAAGATAATCCCCCAGAGGCATACTTTAGACCAACTCAATCTCCTTTGGATTCCTCACTGAAGCTGTCTGGTGAATTTCAATTTGTGCCAACTGAACAATGAAAGCTGCCTGTCACAGAATAGAAGGAACAGAATATCATCAAATTACCCCCTAACCTTGTCATGTGGCTATCTCCTGTGAGATAAAATCAGAGAAGCTTGTTTACATGAAAGACTTTTTAAAAAATATCCTAATTTTTGATAAATTAACAAAAAAAATCTAAGGCTTACATGACATTATACAAAATAAATATTTTTATCTCTTTTTAAAAATTTTTATTGGATATTTCTTTATTTACATTGTAGAACTAGAGTTTTAAAAAGGTTACTCATTGTCAGAGTCCGGATGTGCAGGGCCAGACGTGCCTGAGGGAGAGCCAGAGATAGGACTTGCCAAACCAGCTATCAGCCCCAAGGACATTGATCATCTGTAGCCACCCCCTCCCCTTCCTTCACCCCCCCTGAGTGAGATGAGCCACCCTACCTGCCTGCCGAGCTGCTAGAGAGCATGTACTCCTTGCTGATGTAACTTCGCACCGAAAGTAACTGTGCACCATTTGAATTGACCAATCATGTGTAACCTCTCGAATGCCCCTAACCTCCCCTATATAAACCCCGGAGTTTGGAGGCTCGGGGTCGATTCCTCTGTCTCCTGTGTGAGATACGTGTCGACCTGGGATCCCGCTAAGACCGGGGATCTCGTTAATAAAGCTACCTAGTGCTTTTACATCAAGAATGGCTACTCGTGATTCCTGGGGGCACCCTACCCCGTGATTGGAGCGAGAGATTCAGCTCCCCGTTTAGGGATACGCTCTTTCAACGTTTCTTTTTTATTTATTTTTTTTATTGGATAGATTAAAATGGAGTAAAACAGTATTCTAAGAGAAGGTGAAACAATGCATTCTTCCAGGAAGCTTTTGCTAAGTTCAAAACGTAGATAACTCAATAACTTCATGCAGTCTCTGAAATGGATGAGATTTACCAAGTCGCTGCTTCTGCAGGCATGTATAAACTGAAAGCATGGGCTATTGAAAGATACTCTGAGATAAGGTGAGCTCCAACAGAAAGCAGATCTGGGCCAAATGGCTGAAAGAATCCTTGACAAGCAGAACTGCCTGAAAGATGCTTAGGCTTACTGAGCTGCCTGGAACAGTGCCTGTTGAGTGCCTGCCACCTGTGTAGTGCTTTACAGGTTTCCAGATTTTATGTGGTCATCCATGCTGGTAGGCTTGAATGGTTCACCTGTCTCTGAGTCATTTCTGCTTCTGTGAGTAACCACCTGTCCTTATTCCTGTAAGTAACTCCAATAAAACTCATCAATTCATCTAGTTGGACTTTTGTGGTATCATTACTTTGTGTCTGTTGTCACTTCCCTATCTGGGGTGAGAAAACATTTGCTCACATATCCTCATGAACAGCATCACATAATACCTCCGTGGCTCTCATCTCACCATTGTTTACAATTTGCCACTTCTATGCTAACATTTTACATCCTACACATTTTATGCTTTGGGAAAAAAAATCATCACCATTAGCATCATCATCATCATATCATAATTATCATAACCATCACCACCACCACCACCACCACCACCACCACCATCACCACCACCACCACCACCACCATCATCATCATTGAAAAGGTTCATTGGATAACTCTGGGTGGCCACAGAGGTCAGTCTAACTCTACTTCCTTAATGCTGGGATTAAAGGAGTCTACCACCACACCTGGCAATAATATTACATATGTTTTACATTCATTACAAAAAGGTATTCAAATTATTATTTATTCAATTTCAACTTTCTTTTTTATTGGATATTTTATTTATTTGCATTTCAAATGTTATCCCCTTTCCCAGTTTACCTCCACCAACCACCTATCCCATCCTCTCCTACCCCGCTTCTATGATGGTACTTCTGCCCATCTATCTACACCCAACTCACTGCCCTGGCATTCCCCTATACTGGGGCATTGAGATTTCACAGGACAAAAGGCCTCTCCTCCCATTGATACCAGATAAGGCCATCCTTTGCTACATATGCAGCTGGAGCCATGGATCCCTCCATGTGTACACTTTGGTTGGTGGTTTAGTCCATGGGAACTCTAGGAGCTCTGGTTGATTGATATTGTTGTTCTTCCTATGGGGTTGCAAATCCCTTCAGCTCCTTCAGTACTTTCTGTAACTCCACTATTGGGGGTCCCCATGTTCAGTCAAATGGTTGGCTGTGAGCATCTGCATCTGTATTTGTCAGGCTCTAGCAAAGTCTCTCAGGAGACATCTATATGTCTGGGTTTGGTGTCTGTATATGGGATGGATCTCCAGGTGGGACAATCTTTGGTGGCCTTTCTTTCAGTCTCTGCTCTACACTTTGTCTCTATATTTCCTTTAGACAGGAACAATTCTGGGTTAAAAATTTGGAGATAGGTGAGTGGTCCCAACTCCCATCTGGGGGCCTTGCCTAACCTTTGGATATGGTCTACATAGGTTTTCCTTCCCCTTTGGTGGGCATTTCAGTTAATCTCATCCACACTGGGTCCTGGTAGCCTCTTGCTTTCCTGGCATCTGGGACTTGCTGGTGGCTACCCCCAGTTTCACAACCCTCTTAGCTACACACCTGTGTTCAATTTCCTGACCCTCTGTATATTGTCTCCATCTCCTCCCATACCCGATCCTGCTGCCCTTTTCCCTCCCCCTCCTATATTCCAAGTTTCTCCCACCTTCTACCTCCCATGAATATTTTGTTCTCATTTCTAAGAAGGACTTAGAATACTTTGGTTTTCTTTCTTCTTGAGCTTAATGTGGTTTGTGTATTGTATCTTGGGTATTCCCAGCTTTTAGGCTAATATCCACTTATCAGTGAGTGCATATCATGTGTGTTCTTTTATGATTGGGTTACCTCACTCAGGATGCTATTTTCTAGTTCCATCCATTTGCCTAAGAATTTCACAAAGTCATTGTTTTTCATGACTAAGTAGTACTTCATTGTGTAAATATGCTACATTTTCTGTATCCATTCCTCTGCTGAGGGACATCTGGGTTCTTTCCAGCTTCTGGCTATTATAAATATGGCTGCTATTAACATAGTAGAGTATGTGTCTTTGTTATATGTTGGAGTATCTTTTGGGTATATGCCCAGGAGCGGTATAGCTTGGTCATCAGGTAGTGCAATGTCCAATTTTCTGAGTGATAAACCAACAGACTGATTTCCAGAGTAGTTGTACCAGCTTATAATCATACCAACAATGGAGGAGTGTTCCTCTTTCTCCATATCCTCTCTAGCATCTTCTGTCACCTGAGTTTTTGATCTTAACAATGTCTTTCTTTGGTGTCTTTTGCCATCCTTATGCTCTATTCCCTTTATTAGTGTCTTAGCAGAATTTCTAGTATGAATTTCTAGATCTCCTAGTATGTTTGTGTATTGATACATTAGAGTGAGATGAGTTCTTCATAGCAAGCTTATAGATAAAAGTATAAATCAGATACTGTTCCAGGCTAGTATAATTTTATTTTTACACTGATGTGCATGCTCTCTCTGGTTTTTCTTTGGTCTCCCTCTATGGATTCTAGATATAATGACTGTTTTTAATTTAACAATGTTGTATAGTACATCTATAAAGGCTTATATATGCCTATGTATATGTGCTCACACAAACATCACTTCAGAGATATGAGGACACCTGGGTTTCCAAGCATCATACTCAAGTCATCAGGCTTATAGAGCAAACTCTCTACCAACTGAACCATCCCAATTGCCCAATGTTCTGAACACTTCTCTTGTCCTTTCATATCAAGCCAGATAGGTAAATCATTTTTCCACACATACCTCAGCTGTATGATTCTTTGTGCATCCCTATCTTTCTCTGTTTCTCAAAGCTGAAACACGTGCAGAATACTATATTCCAACTTTTTTTTTTTCAGGAAGGGATGTACACTGCTTTATTTAGGTGGAAGCTGAGGTTGTCTACATAATGAGTTCTAAGCCAGCCTATGTCACATAATGATTATTTTGAGGCTAGACAGATACCTAAAGAGTTAAGAGTACAGATTGCTCCCATAATATCCCAGGGGATCCCACAGCTTTTCCTGTCTCAACTTTCATTTCCTTTTTGGTACCAACTTATAAAAATGGAAATGCATTTTATGTAATCTCTGCCTCACCCACTTCATGAAGTGCGCATGGTACTGATCGAGAACGCCCAACAGGAAGCCATAGTCTGCATGAACTCTTAGTGGTTGCCTCAGCACTGTTTTGGGATCTTCTTCTATTTGGGTCTCTGGAACACGGAGAATATCCCGTGTTGGAATCCATATATCCAGGAAGTCATGTTGGACATCGCAAATTGAGATCTTTGAGTTTACACCTCCTAGACCAAACCTTCTGGCAATTCAGCCTATCCACTCCTTCCAACACAGCCTTGAAAGTATCAACACTGAAGTGGTCCAGCAGGGGGCCAATATAGAGGTATGGGTAGGGCCAGGTTGTTACCATGTGCTTAACAAGTTTTTTGCGTCTCTTGATGAAGACCTCCTTGAACAGTGGGGGAAAGAACACTTTGGGCAGGTCCTCCACAACAGAGATAGCCAAGCGTTCATTACTTGCCAGTCCCTGGATTGCAAGGTGTTCGAGTGTGGGGAATTTCTAGTTGAGTCTGGTTGCTCATCCTTAGGGATTCAGGTAGGGGGTGGGGGAGTCCAGACACAGTGACAGGTCTCTTATTTCAGCAGGGTGATGAGGTGACTTCAAGATTTCTACTATATTCCAACTTTTACCAGCAAGGTATTTTAGGTTGTTGTCTCAGTATACTGGGTTAGAAGTTTATAGTTTACTCCATGATCTGCCATACAGTCATGCTTTTGTCTTTTTTTCCATATGTCAGAGTCATCTTCTCTTTTCAGTTAATTTTCTGGGTTCCAAAAGTATCCAGGCTTTTTTAAAAGCCCCTTGTTTATTGTCTCCTTTGCAGTTTTTTAGAAAACTAATTTGGGGCTGCAAAGATGATTTGTCAGTTAAAGGATTATATTGCTCTTTTAGATGACCAGAGTTTGTTTCTAACACCCAGGCAGAGTGAATCACATCCACTTGTAACTCCAGCTTCAGGGCTCTGAAGTCTATGTCCTCTGTAGGAATGCACACTTACTCTCCTAAAAATGTGTGTGGATGGTGAGGCTAGATTTTATTTCTGTAAGAAAGAAAAATACAATTAAGCCCCATGGGGAATAGATGACTCAAAGGTCACTTTGAAATTCATTCATGTGTTTATCACTGTCACCTTCTCAGCAGAAAAGGCATTTCTTAGTCAGTTCACTCTCCACAAAGATTCATTAAGTAAGCCTCAAATATTTGGTGATGTCCTGTGTCTTCTGTAACATTACCACTCTAGGGTCACTAATAAATTTTTTTTTGTTGCCATATTTGTGAAAATAGCTAATGGCTTCTAACAAACATGAAATTTTTGAAATGTAAGTCTCACCAATTTACTGAAACTTTGTTACAGGGAACCATGTTTGTTAAGTTTTAAATAAAAGCATTAATAAGAATCGTATTTGTTTTAGTGTTTGATGAGATAGTGATATGAAAACAATGAGTGTGGATGGGGTAAGGCATGTAAGTTCAGTTGGACTAAACATAAGGATAACCTTGTCACCACAGAACAGACTGCACTTCAGCTTTAGAGATTCTAAATAAGGTGCTGTTTCAATTTGCTCTGCAAGCTAAGTGTTATCTCAAATTGGTGCTGAAAGAATCCTTGACTTCTTGGCCATAAGCATTTTAAATTAATATATGTAACTTATTAAATATATTCGATTTGCTCATACAACTCTTGTGGAACAGAGCATGTTGTTGCAAGACAAACAATTTAATTGATAAGCTAAAGAATCCAAACCCAATGGACTTACTATGAATTTATTCTCTGTGACTCTGATATCTGAAAACAAAATGGCTAGAGTGTAGGTACATATATGCCTAGAACACAAAGAAAAAGTAACGTAGTAGATTATCCTGTGGTGGCCCCACTTTGGGCATTTTAAAATGAACTGCAACCTCATAGAGAACTTTTTTAAAGAAAGGGGCTGGAATGATCTTAATATGATATTTATTGCCACGTGTAGAAACACAGAATTTGAATTCAAGTACTTGGGAACTATGGAGGGAGAATAATTAGCTTTATAATGAGTTTAAGGATAGTTTAGATAACATAGAAAAAACAAAACAAAAATTATTTAAATTATTATAAAATTATTTAAATACATGTAAATAACATGGAAAGAAAAGTTGGCTAATCAGCTATTTCAATTGTGTTCAGCAATCTGGCGTTTGGGACAAATGATATGCTTGTATATATCTGTCTATCTCTATACTTGGAGGAGTAATTTGACTGCATTTAATAAATACTGCAATGCACAAAAAATCATAGCATGTAAGCCATTAATTAATATGAAGATTGGCATTACACAGCTTGTCTAGGGGGAACTACTCTGTGTTGGTTATATCTCACGGCTATGGACTGTCCTTCACATACATCCTGAGCATTGTGCATTTTCTCACTCTGATTTTATATAACAAATCCAAGAAATGCTTTCAATGTTAACTAGTTTTATTTATTTATTGTATTATTTCACCAAATATCTATTGATAGCTGATCCCTGTATAAAACCTGGCTGGAATAAGAAAGAAAGACCCTGTTCCCATCATTTTGCTGAGAAACACAAGGACCATAAAAATGCAGCCATTAGATTATAATGCTTGAGAGATTTAGAAGAATGTGCCAAGAAAGAAACAGAGAGAACAATAAGTTGCCTTTTTTTGTTTGTTTTTTGTTTGTTTTTTCATATATGAAGTTTGTTTTTGGGCACCAAGGGGGCACAAATAGGAAGGTTTAGGTGGTGAAACATGAAACATACTTTTTCTGATCACAGTGAGAGGGAGACCCATGCAAAGAAAAACACAGAAATGCTACAGCTAGAGAAGACCTGGAAAATCAGCTGGCCCAAAGCAGGCTCTCAATGACAACACTCAGTAGAAACACAGCCCCAAGAATCAAAGGAGAGAACTGCATGAAGCTAAAAATCTGCACAGCAAAATAAAACCCAAACCAAAACCACTGCAAACTATCAGCAGAGCAAAAATATAACCCATGGAATGAAGTATATGTTACAGCTATACTTCAGACTTGGGGCTAATGTCCAAAGCGTACCAAGAACTACAAAAATTATATCAAAAAGTAAATGAAAATATACAATGGAGGCCATTTTGTTGTTTTCTTTGACTCTCAGATTGAAAGAGTGGACCCCATGAAAAGTCTGAAGACTGGGGAGCAGCCACTGGAGGAACTTATCTCTAGGAGCAAGGTTTATGACTTGTAAGACATCCTTGCAGGGCAGATTGTAGCTATGACAGCAGAGGGTAGGGAACCATAGTTGGTCCTGTATTTGCAGTTCAATTTAAGCCTTACTCTTACGTTATGACCCTAAAGACAGACTTGGCGTAAAGAGGGAGCTGGTGTAACTAGAATACTCTAGGAAGCATGTCAGCCGAAAACCAACGACCCTAAAATGCTCCAATTTGAAATGCAGGAGCCCAACAGCTAGACTTAAAGGCCCTGTCTTAAGCATAGGCTCCAGCCCCTCCATTGTCCTTCAGATTCGTCACAAATTACACTCAATGTTAGAATTTTACATGCAAATAGGTAATTTTGTACAAGGTCTCAAAAAAAAGCACTTATTAAATAAAGGAGTTTCAAAGTAGAAAATGGTATTGACTCAAAAGGGAAGTTTAGAAATGGGGACAGATGAGAAATTGAGGCAAATGTATTGCACCCAGAGTGGGAAGCACAGAAACAATAGGAATGTTAGAGAGAGATATGATGGACGTGCCCTTGAACTCTACTTATGAACTCTTATCCGCTTTCCAAGTCTTCTGTGTCCATGCAGTGTTCCCACCTCTTCTAAGTGAGCTAGACACATTGCTTTGTTTTAGTCATCAAAGTTAAAGGCACTTAAAATTATTTAACAGTGGTCATAAAGTAGCTAAATAGGTCTTTGTTTAGTTTATGGAAATAGCCATCGATTAATTAGTAGATTTTTCTGTGAGAAATTTTCATACCAAAAACAACTTTCAAGGAACTTCTGCAGGCACTTGTTACTCATCAGGTAGTATTTTTTGGTTATGTATATGACAATTCAGTATACAGTAAAATAATTCCTTTTACAGGCAAGCTGTCTAGCTACCAAATCCCCAGATGAAGCTCTCATCTTAGAGCACCTGCTGTTATTACCCACCTACTAAACTATAAATAGAAGCCCAAATATTTCATCAGGTTGATAAAGTGTCTGCCGCTTCAGGGAATGAATTTTCAGTCATACCTCTGCCAACAGTTTGAATGTTTTCAAATGTTAGATTTCAAAATAAAAAGGAGGAAGATATAATCTTTCTGCTATATTATTTGAAAATAATGTCATATTCACTTACAGACGGTCTTCACAAGTGGCCATACTTCCAATTCCCCAATCCTTGTATTCTACTAGAACAAGTTCAATTTTGCTGCAGTTCACACTTTATTCCCTCTTTTGCTTACAAAGGAAAATGTGATTGGAAGTTAAGACTTTCAAAACTATCCGTGAAAATCTGCCTCCTCCTGAAAGAAGAAATTTTCTTCAAAAGTGATGGCAACACAAGAAGCCATGACTGTAAAGTTTGTAAATGTTGACATCATAGTCACATTGCCAATGAGAGGCAAAATGGGTATCAGTAAGGGTCATTTTCTAAGGCTATAATCTATATAAGTATAGCAAAGTAGCGTTTTTTTTTTTTTTTTAGGTCTTATCATTTTAGAACGTTTTTCTGAAAATAAATTCTGAAACATCAGTAGAACAGTGTCCCAGTTGCAACATTTCTCCCAATTTAAAATATTTTGGGTGATTTGGGGGCTTTTTGTGTGTTCATATAACTCATGGTAGCAAGTTTACGTTAGTAAATTCAAGTGTTTCATTTTACTTTACTGTTAATATGAAAACCAGCATAAAGCACAGCTAAACTTGTTTTAGTACCTTCAAATGTTCCGTAAGAGCATTTCATAATTATAAATGTACTGTTTTCTATTGTTGGACAACTTCTGCTGAAAAGTTAGTGTGATATCTACTCTTATGAGATTAGCATTTGATTTATTAAAGAAGAAATCAAATTCTTTGTAAAGTTCCAAACAAGAAAGACATAGTAGAGTTTCTGTTTCATCCAGGAAAGTAATTAATTAATTGACTAATATGTTTTATTGTGTATGGGCGTTTTTCTAACATACATGTTTGTTTGCCATATGTATGCCTAGTACCCATGAAGGCCATAAAAGGGAAGTAGAATTTCTGCACGTATTGAGAATTGAACCTGTGTCCTCTGGGGAAGCAGCCAGTGTTCATAACCGTTGAACCATTTCTCTGGGAGAGTCTGTTTTCAAACAATGGTGCTGAGGGCTACATGGAAACCAGAATACAGAGAGGCCAGAGGAGGTCAAGCACACAGACAGAAGGAGCACTGTGAGGAAATTCAGTGCAGTGTTCCACAGGAGAGAGTAGCTTTAGTAGTGATGAGGTAACAGTCATGAGGCCATCACTGGGGTGGATTCAGGGAAAATTCCCTTCCCAAAAGGGTTTTCCTGATCTTGTGAGATGAGACAAAAAGGGAATTCAAAGATAAGTGTAAGCAGTCCAAATGAGTAACAAAGGGATTAATGCTGCTTTCAAGAATAATTGGAATACATGCAAAAAAGATCAAAAATGGGCAGAATTATTTTGTACATGAAACTATTTGAATAATAATTCAGAGGACTGATGACATATGACTCCATGTATTTTACAGAAGAATCCATGTCCTTTCTCTTACATTTTTTCAGTAAGTTGTTAAACAAGAAAGTTGTGCTGAAGTTCAGATCCAAGATTTATGGAGGGCAGGTGAAGTCCCAGGAGCCGGCATGAAGCTGTGACTGAGTTTCCCCAGTATGGCCGACAGCTTCAGCACTCCTGTCTTTAGTGCTCCCATCATGCTCCTCAGCCGTGCTCCTGGTCACTCCCTGCTGACTCATTTCTCAACAGCTCATCAGGAAAGTAACAAGACGAAGCAACATGCATTATTTTCTCTTCAGGAAGAGAAATATAGAGAAGAAAGAAAATGATAAATCCCTTCATCTAATTTATTTGGCTTCTAAAGTAGAATAAATTTAGCATCTTTTAAAAAGTTTTATGGAGGGTATACTGGAGAAATCCACAATCTACCTACAAATTTTTGAATGTCTGTAATTAAAAATGTTAAAAATACCAGTTCACAGCCTGAATGTTTTAGGTCTTTCCTCCTCCTCTTCTTCCTCCTCCTCCTCTTCCTCCTCCCTCTTCCTCCTCTTCCTCCTCTTCCTTCTCTTCCTCCTCTTCCTCCTCCTCTTCCTCCTCTTCTTCATTCTTCCTCCTCCTCTTCCTCTTCTTCTATTATTATTTTTTAATCTTTTTTTTACAGTCCAGTCAGTATCGCCCTCCCAGTCCAGCCTCTGACTGTTTCTTATCCTATACCTCCCCCCACCCCCATCTCCAAGAGAATGTCCCCACCTCCCTCCCCCACCATGCCACCAGAACTCCCCACTCCCTGGTGCCGTGTGTGTGTGTGTGTGTGTGTGTGTGTGTGTGTGTGTGTGTGTGTGTGTGTGTGGGGGGCCTCATATCAGCTGGTGTATGCTACCTGGTTGATGGCTCAGTGTCTAAGAGATCCTGGGGGTCCAGATTCATTGAGATTTTGAGACTGCTGGTCTTCCTATGGGTCACCTTCTTGTTCAGTCTCTAATAGCTTTTCCCTAATTCAACCATAGGGGTTCCCAGTTTCTGTCCATTGGTTGGGTATAAGGACCTGCTTCCTAATAAATCTTTTATAAATGCCAATCTTAAATACAACTAAAGAGCAGAAATGTAAGTATATTCCATTGTTCTTAAGGCTATTTAAGAAAAGAATACTCTATGTGGATTCAAGGCTATGGGTAAGACTAAGGTATAACCATACTGAAAATGTGTCAGGATCTTGCATTTGTAAGCAATGACAGTACAAGATAAATGGATACAGGAAAAGAACAATCCTGGTCCACAGTGTTTACATGAAGCCCACTGAAGATAATCTGCCCCAGAAGGGATAAAGGGAGGCATGGCTCTTTATTGCAGGACAATATTGGTGTTTTTGTACAAAGAAATAGCAATGTTTTAAAGAAACAATTTTTCTCAACAATAGCTACATAAACTCTAACATCCATGCAGAAAAATGTTTGCTTATTGCTAAAGGGCATTGAATGACTGATATTAATTGACATGTATTTATAATTGAAGAGCAAAATTCTGAGCTGAAGAATATTTTATATTACTGCTTTTAGCTGGCAAATGAATGGATTGATATTCATGCTCTATGGAAAATGCTTTGTTTCACCTTTGTTTGCTCCTAGAGCTGGAATCTTGCCAAATGATAGCAGATCAGCAGTGTGAGCTGGTATTTGCTGCCGCAGCAGAGGAATATGCAGTTACTGACCTTGGTTGAAGGTCTGAGTGGCTGAGACAAAAACAGCCTCTCAGAAGAGTGAGGCTTCATGGGATGTATGTGGAATACCTATTCGGGGAACTCAGAAAGTCAAACAGCCACAGGAATAAGGAAGAGGATAGTGTTACAACCTATACCCAACCTTTGCGAGTATTTTCCTAACTAGTTATTGAACTTCTGTTTATCACCTCATCTTTCCCAAAGAGCAGGGGTGGATGGCAATGCACAGACTGTAAGGATTGTCAGGTTGAGATCAGGAGATCTTCCGCTCAGTTCCCTGCCACTTACTGTCACCGTGCCTCCATGATTCTTTCTTCAAGTTAAGTAGGGACTTCACTAACTCCTGGCTCTGCATGTATGGTGGGGGTTGCTCTTTTTCCTGCATCTTTAAAACCACACCTGGACAACAAAAGTCAAATTACTTCTTCTGTCACTGAGCTGGATAGAGTTCTCATTCGCACATCTAATACAGTCCATCAAGTTTATGTGTTCAAATGTGCCGCAAAGAAAAGCTATGCCGTGGTTCTCCATGTGTAATTTGCAAATTTCTAAGGCTGCTATAAGGCCAAAAATTATTTTGTAATGATACGCATTTTCCCTATTCACTGTGCTGACATTTGCACTAACATTGTAAGAAAAAAAAACTGGTAGATAATGTCTCTAGCATCTTTTCATAAACCAAGGCAACAGAAGTTGTTCTCAACCACAGATGAAAAATTTAATATTAATATCATAAAACATGTCCTTAATGGAAAAAAATTACTTAATTTCTGGCTCTGAAGTACATCTTTTAGTTTTCTGTGAACAATGGAATGGATGTAAGGCATATTCACTGAACACTGAAAGTCCACAGAAACTCACAAAGAAAAACATCTATAATGATTTTGTCGGCAAGATGAACAAGCCATTTATCTTCGTGTGGATAGGTTTTGCTTGACTGATAGACTGATAGATGAGTATTTACACATGAGTATCTATCAAACATTTTCTCAGAAGGGAACAGGATACTCCAATCACTTCAAAGGAAAGCACAACCCAGTATCTACCACAAAACATGAACTTTCAAATGAATAGCCATTCCAAATAAATAAGTTGAAAACACTTATATTGACTAGTATAAAGATAATAGCTTCATAATAAAGAAGTTTTTAATATAATCTGTGTTATTACTGAGCAATTTATATATTATAGCTTTGTAATAAAGAGCTTTTAAATATAATCAGTGGTATTAAGGAACAATGTCTATGTTACAAAATAAAATTTATCAATATTTGTATCAATATTTATAATATAGTATTGCTCAATGTCTTATACATGACATTATCATATTGTCTCAGCCTGTTTTCTTGTTGCTGTAGAAGAATGTGTGAAACACATGCAAGGGGTTGATTTTGACTTCTGATTCTAGAGACTGGCAAGTTCAGGAACAGGGTACCTGTACTTTCTGGCTTCTGTTGAGTGTTTCCTTGATGAAAGCAGAAGTCAAAGCAGGTACATGTAGAAGAGACAAGACACTGTTATCTTCTTTTATAACACTTACTTCTGATGACAACTATTCAGTTATTAAATAGCAAGATCTTGCTTGCAGAAAGCATGGATCCTCTAAGGAGAGATTCCTCCTCAGGACCTAAACATTTCAAATGAGGTCCTATCCCAAACACATGCAATTTGGGGAAGCAGTCTCAAACCATATTACATAAAATAATTGTCAAAAGACTTATTCAAAGTGCAATGAATTCTAATGTTAAATAATATGAAAAGTTACTGAAATGGTTTCAGTGCAACCACATAAATCAAATGTAAGAAGATATCATCCTTTGCATGGTTTTGCTGCCAAGTCAGAGGAGGTCTGTGGCTGTCCTGAAAGAATTATGAAGTATTCCTTCATTTTCCAACTCCTGCTTAGATTGCATTTTCTTCATAGATTTCATTCATTCATTCATTCATTCATTCATTTACTTGTCTGTTTTTAAACATAGTACCACTTTTAATTCATACTGACCTGGATCTCACTATGTAACACAGGCAGACCTTGAGTTCCTGGCAATCTCCTTCCTCGACCCTCAAATGTTGGGATTATGAGCATTAGCCATTATGCTAGGTTTTCTTCATACATTTTAGACAAACAACGTTTATCACTCACAATAATTCAAATGGAGAATAAGACATAGAAATCATTCCTCTTGGGTTGGGGATTTAACTCAGTGGTAGAGTGCTTGCCTAGCAAGCGCAAGGCCCTGGGTTCGGTCCCCAGCTCCGAAAAAAAGAAAAGAAAAAAAAGAAAGCATTCCTCTCTATAATTCTACTCTTTAAGAAATTATAAAATCTAACTTCTTTTATTTAAAAAATAATTTGTGTTTCATAGACTTACAATTAATGTGTTTATTATTAACACTGAGGGCAAATTAGTGTGATCATTTAAATGTATAAATTTTGCATAAGCATCAGTTATGTTTCAGAAGGGCAAGACACATAGATTCCTTAATAATCTTAAAAAAAGAAAGAAAGAAAAAAATCACTGACCTTAATAATATATAGAATTTATATTTTTCCATGTTAAAAAAAGAAAAAAAATAAGAATTATGGTCAAATGAAATAACATACAATGGAATCAAAAATCGATGAATATTTCAGATAATTTTTTCTAATATTTAGCTAGTTCCTTTCACCTAAGACAAACTTTTGTTTTTCTTTTCTTTTTTTCAGAGCTGGGAACTGAACCCAGGGCCTTGTGCTTGCTAGGCAAGCGCTCTACCTCTGAGCCAAATCCCCAACCCCAAGACAAACTTTTAATATAAGTCATATGAAAATAATCATTTTAGTATTCATTTCTGCTTAGAAGCATTAAGGCCAACTTGGTCTTCATTGTGAAACCTTGTCCTTAAAATCCAAAGGCTAAGGTTTAATCCAAAGTTCAATGGTGAGTAGCCAAGCCCTGGGTTCAGTTCCCAGTGCTTCCAGAGGAAGAAGAGAAAGCAAGGTAGTGGATTCCAAGGCCAGTATACGAATGTGGTCAGAAGACGCCCATATAAATCTAATATCTAAAGACCACTGACCTGTTTGTTCAAATTTTTGAGAACTTGCTGCATCTGTCTTAAGTGTTTTACATTACACTTTCATTATACCAGGTCATCATAAAGAAGCTCCTAGGACCCAAACTAGTTTTATAGCCCCACTCCAGGTGAAGGGCACTGTGAATTATTATTTCTAGAGAAAGGGTTCTACTAATATATATATATATATATATATATATATATATGATGGGGATACACACACACACACACACACACACACACACACACATATTACCTCATAGTCTTTTTTACTTTGAATTTCCTTATCCTAGACTGTGAGATTGTTATGTTTCCTGCTGTTCATTTGAATCACAGTCTGGTGCTAATCACCCTTTAGGGAATGGTGATGAAAACCAACATCTGGGATAGTTCAGGCATTTCCCAAGCTCCTGCCTGAAGTCATTATCACACTCTATGAAAAAGCTTAGAAGGCTGTGTCTTCACAGATAACTTTGAAGTGAGTAATATAGAGTGGCTTACTAATTTGGTTTTAGTGATTGTGGAGCATATGATTGACACTTTCTATGTTACGTACTCTGTTATCCAACCCAGGGGATATTATTCATTATTTAAATATACAACACACATTGATTTTTTTCAACAAAAATTAGAAAAATAATTTAATGACAGGTTGAGGTAAAAGAACACCTTTCCCCCCACAATTTACCCATTTTGGGCTTGTTCTCATCAGAATAGAATAACTATTTCCTTGTGACTAGAGGAGAAAGTGATTCCATTCCCTTGCAAAAATGCTTGATTATTTTCTTCTTTGATTCAATATCATAAAGCTAAGCTATAATCTGCTATAATGGAAGCATGAAGATCAATAAACCAACAATAACTATTATTTCAGTAAAAGATGAAAAGATAAGATCTATAATATAATTTATTTTGTTTTATAGATAAAAATGATGGTGATGATGATATCCTGAATTTTAGAGTTTGTACAAGTTGCCACTGTTTGGTTGTTACTGTGGTTTTATTCACCTGAGTTGTTGAATGTATGATTTTCATCGGTCAGTGCTTGTGCTTTAGAAATTGGTTCAAACACCAACATCCTGTAGTAATATTTTTTTTCAGAGAAGTCTGACTATTACTAGCTTGAGTGTTACATATGAGAATTAAGTATGAAAGAAAATGTTATGCAAAGACAGTCCATATGTAGGTATATTAGAATTAGGGTATGGTGGAAGCTACCCCAAGAAACACTTAATGTACAACATAAACATTAGAGCTGTGAAAGAAAACCCCAGTTTGTTTGAGAGCATCCTCTTGAGGAAACTGTAAGCACATGATAAATTCTGACCTGATGGTGGTGCCCACATCTTTCCTACTTCTCAGGAAAATGTATTTGCTGAAGAAGACAAATTTCACAAACAGTGTAGAAATGTAAAGAACCAAGTACATGCGTTTATACTACAGTATCTCACTGGTAGAGACTGAAGTGTGTACATCAAAACACACCTCTCTGGATCATCTCCTCACTGAAAGTACCTGTGACTGTTCAGCAGCTCAAATACTCTGTCTTGCTAAGCAGTCACCTTCTCACCACTTACTTACAATTCTCCTTTTAGGCTTTATCTACTATGAAGGACAGGGGGTAAATGAAGCAGAATTTTCTTTTGAGCTTTCTACCATTTTAAGCGAAGGACTCATCTCTCTTGCGGTCTCCAACTGAGCAGGAAATAATAGTCCTAAATATCCTCCTGTCCACATATCCAATTAACCCATTAACCCTGCACCCATTAACAACTGCGATCCTAAAAATGCCTGCAAAATAAACATGGAGATAAGGACTCTGCCCTTCAAGACTGTTCCTGAACCATTGCTTCTCAGTTTGAATGTAGATTGTCTACTGCCATGGCAGTTAAATTTGCTGTGCATATTCACAAATTATATTCATTTTTCATGCTTATGGGTTTATTTTTGGCTAGATGTATTTGGTAAGCAGCATGAAGAGTCACAGAGAAGCCATAAAAATGGTTTGCCTAAAGAACTGTTTGTTTAAAATTCTATCAGTGAAGCTTCACACTTGACGTGAATCAGGATGAGTCTCACAGCTCCTTGTCATAAGCTTGTGAGACATAAATAATGACTTCTAGGTTCGTTCTGAGTCTGCTGGTCTTTATCTCTGGTTTGCTGAGGCTGGAGTTTGGAGATCATAGCAAAGAGAAAGAGCAAAGAGGCTGATTTTGGATTGGTTTTGTTCAAAGATGGAGCACTTGAAATGGCCTGGTTTGTGCCATCTAAAGATGTCCTGACAGCAAACATGCTTTTGAATACATAGTTCATATTCTGAATGCCTACTGTACAATAGAAAATTCTCTGTATGAATCCTTTTTCATGCAGAAGTGAATGCCTTTGCATAGTTCAAAATTTGTTATTTACTATTCTCCTTCTCTCCTTCACTCTCTTTTTCTTCCATTTCCTCCCTATGTCTCTCTTCCTCTCTGTTCCCTCCTCTTTTCTCCCACTCCCCCAGCCCCTCTCAAGTATATCTTAGGTACTATCAGGGTCAGGGTTTCTACTATTATCCTGAAACACCAGGTCAAAAAGCAAATTAGGAGAGGAGTACTTAACTTACTCTTTTACATAATAATCTACCACTGAAGGAAGTCACAGCAGGAATTCAAACAGAGGTGAAACCTGGATGCAAGAACTAATGAAGGTGTCATAGAGGGATGCTTACTGTCTTGTTCAGCCTGCCTTCTTAGAGAACAGAGGACTACCAGCACTGATGTAGCCACACCCACAATGGGCTGGGCCCTCCAACATCAATCAGGAATTAAGAAAATATCCTTCTGGCTTGCCAACATCCTGATCTTACAGAAGCAGTTTCTCAATTGAGGCTTCCTCCTCTCTGATAACTCTAGATTGTGTCACGTTATTATAAAACCAGTCAGCACAGTACGTGTATTGTGTACATGAAAGCACATATTTGTGCTTGACATGCGATTCTGCCTTTTATTCTGAGATAGAGACTCTAACATTACCTGGAGTTTAAAGCCACAACTTTATATAAAATCACTTCTTCTAAAATACATTACATTTTAAAGAAGATTCAGAACATTGTAGAATAATGTTTTAGTTATAATATATACACGTATATGTATGTATGCTTATGTTGTTTTGACCTATTTTCTGATATATGTATATTTTCTATTTTAAATGTTATATATTAATAATAAGAAATAATAAAATGCAATTGTAATATATGTTCAAACAACTGATAACATCTATATGCAGAAATTAAATTTATTGTATATTATTTACTTGATTGATTTTGATTAATTAATTAATATTGATTTTAGTGGGCTGGATGGCTAGCAAGCCTTTTGGGATCCACCTGTCTCTGTCTTCCCAGCAATGGGATTACAGATGTGCCCTGTCATGTCTAAAATTTTTATGGCTTCTGGGGATAGAACTCAAGTCTTCATGGTTTCAGTCAAATGTAAGATTTTCATGACTGAGCTAAGTTCATCCCAAAATGTAAGAATATTCGTGCTTTGAATTGTAAGCTTTAAAACACTGGAATAGTTAATATCTCGGAACTTCTTATATAAAATGATGCTTACACATCATACATCACTGTTGAACACTAGTAATGTTAACATTATTTTTTTTTCTGATCAGGCCATAGAGGCTCAGAGGCTCACTACCATAACTGAAATAGCTGGCGTTACATGACTTTCAATGTGAGTACCTCCACTTCTTATATATTTTGGGGAAGGGGATGTTGCAGGGCAATTCATTTTCTAAATTGTATCTCTATCCTATAGGATTATAGATTCTCATCCATTCTAGAGCTAGGAAATAACCTGCTTCAGATCAAACTTCTGCATAGATTTTTCTCACTTTCAAATGTTTGAAACTATGATGATATTTGAAGTTCTTATAATATAAAGCCTAAAGAGTTGATATTAATGAAAAATAATGAACATAGAAACATAAAGTTAGCCATTTTCTAGTGAATGTTATATAGGCATTAGAGTAAGACATCTTTAAAGATAATATCCCTATGTGCTAGCTTTCTGTTGTAATGATAAATTCCTAGGGAAGCATCTTATATAGAGGAAAAGTTTCTTCTGACTCACAGAGTGAAAGTTTTAGTTCATGCTCAAATGGATCTGATGCTTAGAGTCAATCAGCACACAAACCTGGCAGCACATGGTAGAGCAAGTGACTCTATTTCATGGTAAGGAAGCAAAAGAGACATTGGTAAGTGGCAAAGAGGGACTGGATTCCCCTTTGCTTTCGGTGGCCTGAAGAAATCCAATCTGCCCTACTTCTTCTCGCTCCACCAAGTCTTCACAGTACTTCTCCGGAGAACAAAATGTCATCACGTGGACCTTTGGAAAGCACTGACAATCCAAGCCACAACTTTATATAAAAGCACTTCTTCTAAAATACATTACATTTTAAAGAAGATTCAGAACATTGTAGAATAATGTTTTAGTTATAATATATACACATATATGTATGCTTATGTTGCTTTGACCTATTTTCTGATATATGTATATTTTCTATTTTAAATGTTATATGTTAATGATAAGATATAATAAAATGCAATTGTAATATATGTTCAAACAACTGATAACGTCAATATGCAGAAATTAAATTTATTGTACAATATTATGAATAGTTACTCTCTGAAAGGAAAGCCTTTCATGTTGTCTCACTTTGCATTCTGCTGCTGTGATAAATATCATGACCAAAAGCACTTGGGGAAGAAAGCATTTATTTCAGCTTATAACACCCTAGTCAGTCTATCACTGAAGGATGTCAGAGAAAGAAGTCAAACAGGAATAGAGGCAGGACCCACACAGGAACACACCTTCCTGACTTGCTTCTTTGTTAGTTAGAATTGTATGAGAGACTCCCAAAGCATTAGAAACTATTGCTGTTATACATACTTGCCTTAAAGAGGTGATGCTCTTTTATCGAAGGCACCAAGCATTTTGAATACAGGATCTAGATACTAATGCTGTGACCCTTTAATACAGTTCCTCATGTTCTTGACCCCCAATCATAAATTTATTTTTATTGCAACTTCATAACTACAATTTTACTTTGATTATTATCATGAATTATAATACAAAATATCTGTGTTTTCTAGTGGTCTTAGGAAACCGCAGTGAAAGGGTTACTCAACTCTGTAATGGATTGTGACATACAGGTTAAAAAAAACAGTGATCTACGGGATTCAATGGATCTGAGCTGAATGCTGTCTCCTAGAGTGTCATCTGTCATTGTCCTATAAAGTACCATGCAAGATGCCAAGGGAAGAAAAAGCAGACAACAGTCTTAACCAGTTATGACCCTTATGAAACGCAGTAATGACCAATATGACATAACAGCCAGAAGGGTGTGATAGTGGTACACATGCTGGTAATCAACATCTCTCTAATTGGACTTACGGTTCATTCTACAAAAGGGAAGTCTTTCTTGTTACTGAAACCTACCTATCAAGGGCTATTGAGGTCATCAGTCTTGGAGGAAAATGTACAATTGCCACCTACCTTTCTAAAACCGCATTCCAATGCATTCTAATGTTTACTCTTATACCTACAGATAAGTGTGAGTATAAGAGGGATGCCTTATCTGGCCTCAGTGAGAGAGGATGGCCTGAGTCTCAAAGAGACTTGACATGCCAGGATCAGGGGAAACACAGGGGGTACCCAAACCACTCAGAGGAAAAAAGGAGGAGGTAGGAAGGAAAATTGTGGGACGGGTGACTGGGAGGAGGCAGTAAGTGGGATGTAAAGTGAATAAATAAAATAATAATGATGATGAAAATAAAATTGTTTTAAAATTGTTTTAGATACGCTTTGTTTTAAAACTTTCTGGGTGCTTCTAACTCTAGGGACAACGCATCTTCAATATTAAATATTAAACAAAAATTTAAAAAAGAATATTTGAAACACATAGTCTTGTTTGAAAGTGAATGGCCCTCATAGGATCATATATTTGAATAATTGGTCTCTATTTGATGGAATTATTTGGGAAGGATTAGGTGTTGTCTTGTTTGCCATTGGGGACAGACTTTGAGGTTTCAAAAGCACATACCATTCCCAGTGGGTTCGCTCTGCCTTGAGGTTGTGAATCAAGGTATGAACTCTCAGGTACTGCTTCAGCATCATGGCTGCCTGCCTGCCTGCTCCCAGACTTTCTACCATGATGTCACAATCTCACCCTCTGAAATTGTACTTACCAAATAAATTCTTTTATAAATTGCCTAGGAAATGATGTCTTATCACAGCAATATAAAAGTAAATAAGATATCCTCATTTAAAACAAGGAAACAAACAAAAAAACCCAACTTCTCTTGTGTAAGCTATGACTATTACAGAAAACCACAACCAGTCAAAATGCAGTGAACAAGTGATACAAGTGACCATGTGGTATCAGTCTACAACTGATGATACAATATGACTCAGGCTCAGATATCACAGTATAAGATGGGGAGGGAAATTTTTAAGAGCCACAGGAGCAGCAAGATTACTATGAGATTATATGTAGTGGTAGGTTATCTACTTGTTTGATTGGGTAAATAAAGACGGCAGACGCGAACAGTTCGGTGAAGATTAGAGGCAGGCTTTCCAGGTCCCAGGAGGAAGAGGAGGGGAAGAGATTGAGAAAAGGTTTTTTTGGACCAGGCTATGGAGCAGCTAGGAACCTGCAGACATGTAGTTCTCTTGGGGCACCAATAGTTTGTAGCCTACATAGGTGGCTGTGGAGGCTAAGGAGAATAGGACGAGATACTCTTTGCCCAGCCTTGGAGTTCTATGGTCAGTTTTAAAATACAAAAGTCTCTAGAGTTTTCCTTTCTTGGGACTAAAGGGAGTTGAGTGAGACAATCATTGCTAGCACCAGACAAGCAGGAATGGGGAGCACTATCAGGAACACAGGTGGCAGCTGTTCTTAGAGTCTAGCCAGGATCTCAGGAAAGCGTTAGCTAACCATGAGGGCTAACTAGACAGCAAGAAAGTGGCTGCTAGTCCCAGAATTTAGCCAGAGCAAGCATGGTTATTAAAATCACATGCATTTATATCTCCTATAAATGTCAGAAGTGGCACCCATGAAGTCTCATCAACATAGACGTCTATACAAGACCTTAATAAAGACGATTCTAATAGACATCCTAACAAATACAAATAAAATCATCTAGGGTCACAACCCTGTACAAAGCATTATCAGCCATCAAAGAATGCTGAGCACTGGATAAAGAATCTTTCCCAGGGAGGAGCTCCCCTCCCCGATTTGTGAACCAATACCAAATGGTCAGCCCTGGAATCATAGTCGCATAAATAACATTATGTGGCTTGAGCAAGTTGTATTTATATATTTACACACACACACACACACACACACACACACACACACACACACACACACCCCAATATTTAGGACAGACAATACTTCAGGCTAAAGGTGTGGAAAAAGATATTCCAAGAAAATTGACCTGAGATACAGGCTAGACTTCAAACAAAAAATATGAAAGAAAAAATGTACATTAAGATGATACATTTCAACTCTTAGTATCAAAAAGGTAAAGGATACTCACATTTTATTTTCAGATGTCTAGTGAATAATTAAGAATCTATGTGATTAGCAGATGTCTACTGAATAATTAAGAATCTATGTGGTCTCTTCAGGTTCCATCTCGCCATTGTTGGACATTTTGGTTAAGATCATTCCCATTAGGTTCTGAGAGTCTCTTATATCCCAGATCTCTGGGGATTTCCAGGGGTTACCCCCACCACTACCCCACACTGAGGCATGTTTGCATTCATTCTCCTGGCCCTCTGGACTTTTTTCTTGTCTCTCCCATACCTAATCCGGCCCCTCCTTTCCCAACCCCTTCCTCATTTCCAACCAGATCTCTCACTCCCTCTGTTTCCCTTGATTATTTTGTTTAACTGTCTAAGTGGGATTAGAATATGCACACCTGGGCCTTCCTTCTTGTTAAGCTTCCTGTGGTCAGTGAGTTGTATCATGGGTATTCTGAACTTTATGGCTAATATCCACTTATCAGTCAATACCACAGGTGCCTTTTTTGGGTCTGGGTTACTTTACTCAGGATAATTATTTTTAGTTCCATCCATTTGCCTATAACTCATGGTGTTCTTGTTTTTAGTAGCAGAATAGTATTCCAGTGTGTAAATGAACTACATTTTCTGTATCCATTCTTCTGCTAAGGGACATCTGGGTTGTTTCCAGTTCCTGGCTAGTACAAGTAAGGCTGCTATGAGTATGTGTCCTTGTGATATGTTGCAGTATCTTTTGGATATGCCCAGGAGTAGTATAGGTGGATCTTAAGTTAGAATTATTTCCAATTTTCTGAAGAACCTCCAGATTGATTTCCAGAGTGGTTGTACTAGTTTGCAGTCCACCATCAATGGAGGAGTGTTCATCTTGCTCCACAACCTCGACAATAAGTGCTGTCACTTGAGATTTTGATCTCAGCCATTCTGACTGGTATGAGGTGGAATCTCAGGGTTGTTTTGATTTGCGTTTCCCTGATTACTAAGGATGCTGAAAATTCCTTTAAATGCTTCTTACTCATTCAAGATTTCTCTGTTTAAGCTCTGCAGTACATTTTTAAATTGGGTTATTTGGTGTTTTGGAGTGAAACTTCTTGAGATCTTTGTATATTTTGGATATTAGCCCTCTGTTGGATGTAGGGTTAGTAAAGATCTTTCTCAACCTGAAGGTTGCTGTTTGTCCTTTTGACAGTGTCCTTTGCCTTACAGAAGCTTTGTAGTTTCATAAGGCCTTATTTGTTAATTGTTGATCTTAGAACCTGAGCCATTGATGTTCTGTTCAGGAAATTTTCCCTGTGCCAATGCATTTGAGGTTATTTCACACTTTCTTTTCTATTAGATTCATTGTATCTGGTTTTATGGGCAGGCACTTAATCCACTTGGACTTGAACTTTGTACAAGATGAAGAATATGGATCAACTTGTATTCTTTTACATGAAGACTGCCAATTAGATCAGTACCTTTTGTTGAAGATGCTTTTTTTCCCCAGTGCATGCTTTTGGCTTCTTTGTCAAAGATCTAGTGTACATAGGTGTGCGGGTTTATTTCTGGATCTTCAATTCTATTCCATTGGTCAACCTGTCTATCTCTGGACCAATACCATGCAGTTTTTATCACTATTGCTCTGTAGTACATCAGGAGGTCAGGGATGGTGATTCCCCCAGAAGTTCTTTTGTTGTTGAGAATTCTTTTAGATGTCCTGGGGTTTTTGTTTTTCCATATGAAGTTGAGAATTGCTTTTCCCATGTCTTTGAGGAAAAGACCACCTCTAGTAGACAGACATGGCTCCCAGATGAGGCATGGGATCCCCCAAACATCTTCAAAATTTTGATGTAGAATTGTTTCTGTCTAAAGGAAATGCAGAGACAAAAATGGAGCAAAGACTGAAGGAAAGGCCATCCAATGACTGGCCCAACTTGAGATTGATCTCATTGTAGCCACCAAACCCTGACACTATTACTAATGCCATGTTGTGCTTGCAAACAGAAGCCTAGCATGGCTGTCCTCTGAGAGGCTCTACCAGCAGCTGACTGAGACAGATGCAGATACGTAGAACCAACCATTGGACTGAGTTCAGGAACCCCTATGGAGGAGTTAGGGAATGGAGCTGAAGGGGATGACGACCCCCTAGTAACTACAACATAATCAACTCACCTGGACCCCTCATAGCTCCCAGAAACTAAACTACCAGCTAAAGAGCATACATGGGTTGGTTCGTGACCTCCAGCACATACGTAGCAAAGGATTGCCTTGTCTGGCTTAAGTGGGAGAGGATACGCTTAATCCGATAGAAACTTGATGCCCCCAGGGTAGGAGGATGCATAAAGTGGGGGAAGGTGGTGGGGTGGATGGGGTCGGGGAACAACCTCTCAAAAGCAGAAAGGGAGGGGTATGGAGTGAAGAACCTGGGGAGTGGGACCAGAAAGGAAAGCAATATTCGGAATGTAAATAAATAAAAATAATTTAATAATAAAATATGTGAATAAATTTTTAGAAATTTTTAGCATATTTTAAACAATATATATATATATATATATATATATATATAATTTTTAACGTGGTAGGTTTTTTTTCTCTTTCCCTGGCTAGCTTCCAATGAAACAAGCTAGACTGACTCCATGACAGACTTCAAATTGGTAGTTAAGGAGACTAGGCCTAAATCTGTTTCCAAGAACTGGGCACATCCAGACAAATCTAGACAAGTCAGTTATTGCAAAAACCGCAGGCTTCAGACAGCCATTCAGAAACTGCCCTACCATCAGAAGCTGGCTGAGGCAAGGGCAATGGGTTACCAAAAGTTTCATACTATCCCAGCAACTCATCCACCACTAGCCCCCCCCACCCCCACATGCCTCAGCAAGAGTTCTGGTATGTCCCTAGGGAGAGAACCAACAGATTAAGATAGAGGTCACCTACCCCTTCCTTAATGTGCTTTAAATGGGGCCTGTGAGCTCTCTGGTATGCCCCCATTTTGGTAGATGGTAAACCCCAGCATGCTGGACTTCTGGAGATTAAAACATTCTTTGCTTTTGCATCATTCTTTGGTGAATCATGGGCCTTTACACCAAATGAATGAGGCAGAAACTACAAGGTTTATTTAATCAAGCTTTACTGCAAAATACTTGGGCACTTATTGATCTATTCTAATCCTCTAAATTAATCTGACTACACTTCCCCTTGCCCTCACAGTCAAAACATTTTGAAATACTTGAATTTCAGTATTTGTCCGACTCTATGGCTTCAGGTATGCTAACTCACAATATCACCGAGACCCTTTCCTTGCGGCTGAAGTCATCTTTCCCTTTCCTCCTCCTCCTCTTCTGGCTGGCTAAAATACTGCCCTATTCTCTTTTCGGCCTAGCTATTGGCTGATCACATTTTATTGACAAGTCAGAGAATAAATTGGGAGCAATGTTTACCCATACTTGAGACCAGAGCTTCTTAGAATAAGCATATAATGCCAAGTCCAGATTACAACAGATGTCAGCATTTGATTAATACAGGGATAATCTTTACATAGTGCAGAGAAGCATTGTGCTAACAAAACAATAAGTTTTGTATATTTTCCTTTCTGAGATGTAAAACTGTAGGCTCCATATGATATAATATAATGGGAATCAAACAGAGCCGCTTAGTGTCAAAAGGAGATAAATAAGGGCTCTGGAGTCTCTGTATTTCCAAACACACATTCACAATTCAAAACTGTTTTCTTTCTTAAATTTTCCACTCTGACTGTTTTCCAATTAAGCAAGTTTAGTACATGCATACAAATTGATTCTCTGGGTTCTGCAAGAATGAAGTAGGTAAGATAGAAACAGTGCTTAAATCAAAGATTTCAGACACTGCAACCTGATGGAAGAGATGGCCCAAACTGTGTTGAAACTGGTGAACAACTGTTTTCTCGGTGCTCTATCCATGCTTAATTTTTTTGAAACATACTCAGAGCTTTTGCTTATTATGATAGCGGCTACTTAGAAGTTCTTGTTCAATAAAGAGAGACAACAAAAGTAGATAGAGCCTGCTATCTTGTTTATTTCTAATTATTTGGGTTATCATGGTAACAACATTAGGCTGATTAGAATTTCACTGATTGATGTAATTAAGCTATTATGTGAAAAAACTTCAGTTGAATTTAGTGGTTGATTTAATGATGCTGTATTCTTGGGTTAGCACAACTTTTCTTTAAAAGTAGAGAACAAAATGGAAAAAATTTAAATGCTGGACATTTACATCAATAAAAGCTCTTCTAATTTCTGAAAAACCATTTGTTGTAGCTTGCAGCTGTGCTCAATTATAACATCTGATACAATGATAAACTTTTCTTTCCTCTATCTTCAACTTTATACTATAAGAAATAAAATATATCCATTGAAATAATATTATCTTTGACTATGAGCTGCACGGACTTTTTATTCAAAGGTAAATGTAAGATGAGAGCATGGGTTTTTCAGTGTTTGTTTAGGCACCATTGGGGGGGGTGTTCCTCTGTTAATGTCTTCTGGAAAGAAAGAAATCAATAGAGCGATATGAACAATGAAGAAGTTTATCTGGGAAAGCAATGCATTGCTCCAAATAGAGATTGTAGTGGGCTGTTCAAAAAGGATGTACAAGACAATGAGTATTCTGTGAATTTTAAAGAAATTTTTATATATATTTATGAGATTGGTGACATCTTATGGGATAAGATGACCTTTTTTCTTTCTCAAATCATGTTGGAGCACTCCCATTTAGAGTATTTCTTTCCATGGTCCTCTAGAAAATTCCATGGTACAGGCATCAAAACTGCTCCCTAAGCAATGTTATAATGATGTCATGTCTTTTAAAGATGAACACTCTTCATCAGTATATACATGGTAGGAAAAATGTCCTGGAGCCTTAGCTTCTGACATAGGTAAACTATTCCATATGTAGCTTCAAGTACATTTAGTTACAGAAGTTCACTTTGACTTTCCAGAAACACCAATATCAAGAAAAAGTTGAAATTGCTTGTTCATTTCATTTGATTTGGCTTTCTTGCTTTTATTTTTTTATTAATATTTTTTATTTTTGGTGATCTCATGACTAACTGCTTTTAAGACAGCTCAAGATATTCTGAAAACACTGTGGTTTTTGTGATTGATCTTTATATTATGGAAACAGCAGCTGGGATTATATAGCAACTTTTGAGGTTATGAAAACAGGAACAAGACCTGGGCTGTTTCTTAGGACCCTCTTTCTCTGCTCCATTGTTCATGTCTTTCCTCTATCCAACAGTACATTTATATCACACTATGTGTAGTATACTTATGAGTGAAACACAGAAGTTCATTTTTTATATTTAGTATGTGATAAATACTATGATAGATATATCCTTTTAACTATTTAAAACACTAATTGAAATAATAACTTCCAATTTGCACAGTGCTTATATCAACTTTGATATTTTGTCCTTTTTACTGCAAATGAACAATTACCAATTCTTTGACTGTCTTCTTTCACATAATCTAATTATAAACCTGGAAGCTCTGTGTATAGAGAACTGCCCTGTTTTGAGACCCAAGTCATTGCTCAGAGGAGAACCATACAAGAGACCTATTTGAATAACTTCAGATGGTGATACCAACTAGAAAGACATGACTACAGTAAGTTCCTAAGATGCTAATGAGCTAATCCCTTAACTGTTTATCCCATGGGCTCCATTTCTCTAGAGAACTCTAAGATACTACATGGAAATATTTGTCTGTGTCTTCAAAAATGATGGGATTTTGTGTCTATTGGAAGAATTTTCTTGAAGAAAAATTAAACTCAACTCATGACCATTAATTATCATTTTAAATCATAATTATAATTTTAATCATTCCATATATGTTCCAGAAAGTTATAGACCTAAAAGAGGAAAGACTGGTAAAATTTTAAGGACAATGGAATCTTTGAAACCATGTCAAATAGTTGTGTGTTAGAAGAAAGACCACGTTCAGTAGAAAAATCTCTGCTCAGCAAACTATGCAGTGGTTTCTTTCAGTTGTCTAGGCTGCCCTAAACCATTCTGCTAAAGTAAGAGACTTTTTTTTAATTAGACTAACTCCTCATCAAAACATGAAAACTATTGATTACTCATGTTGCTTGGTAGCCATGGATCCAAAGTAAGTGTCAGGCAGCATGTGCCAGATTGTTAACATTGTTATTGGGTGAAGTGAGGCCCAGAGCTAAGCTGGCTTCATATAAGCATATAACTGCAAGACCAGTTGAGAAATATTAATGGTCTCCCTGATTCCAGGGTATATGGTAAAGAACACACACACACACACACACACACACACACACACACACACACAGAGAGAGAGAGAGAGAGAGAGAGAGAGAGAGAGAGAGAGAGAGAGAGAGAGAGAGAGAGAGAGACTCATATATTCCAGGCCCCTTGCTGTGAGGCAACCTCTTTCTGGCTAAGTTTGCTTAAAATAAACTGAATCTTCTTAAGCATGGCTATGTTAGATCCTGATTGCAACTCTTAGTACAGGTCCTGTCTCCTGTAACCTGATACTGTTCCTAACTTATGGAACATGGTTGCAAAATGTAAAATGACTAATTGGAAAAAATAACTGTCTTTGATAGGGGATGAAGCTAAAATTATTTTCATAAAACTCAGACAATAAATTAAGAATGTTAATATCAACTAAATGTAATTATGTTCATCAATAAAATCATCTCTTTCATTTATCAGAGACGAACCGAAACTTTAGTAGAGAGATAGTAACTTCCATAAATACTGCTTCATTATTAGTCCATGATATTGAAAAGCAGCCATTTTTCAGTATCCTATGCTGTGCTTTAGGTCAAACAAGGACTATTCACTTATTTATTCATAGATCCATTATTGAACAGACTCCTATGAATATCAGTTTGATGGCATGAGATATTTCAACTGTTAGAAGACATTGGAAGTTTTCAACTAGGCCAATCTCTTCCTTTGCGAATACAGCATCATTTTATAAATTACAATACTGGATTTTACTAAAGTTAATGTTAATACGTGGCAGCAAGGAATGACTCCATTCATATCATCCCTAGATTTACCTTTTACTTTCCTGAAGACAGGATCTCCTGTCTAGGGTAGCCCTGAATTTTCAGTCCTCTGACCTAACTAACTCAGTCTCCCTAGTGCTGTGATCATAAGTATATTCTACCATGCCTAATCTCTCTCTCTCTCTCTCTCTCTCTCTCTCTCTCTCTCTCTCTCTCTCCCATTACTTTTTTTGAGGTTTTCAAAACATTAGTATCCATGAACCCCAGTGATCCCTCTGCAAAATGAACATGACTAATGTTCTCCCCGACTATCTCAAAAGCTAAGTAACTCAAGGTCCAATGAGGTGACATGCACAAAAGGTTTGTAAAGCTTTTGTAGTGTTACCTTATGCTGGGAGGAGGTCTTCTGCAACACAAAATAAAAACACATTTCTGACATCTTTCATTTGTCTTTCCTTTAGGAGAATCATCAGAGTAGTCAATCTGAAGCAAGTAGCACAAAGATGTCTCTTTTATGAAAAGTAGCTTCAGGCCACAAAACTGAAATCTTTATTACTTTCTTGCCAAATAGAGACACAGCTACTTACCCATGTCAAGGGCAGCTGTTCCCCAACACAGAAGACCAAGGCTCTTGAATCTTACTTTGTTCATTACCTTTGCAGTTTGACCTTAAAAATTATGAGTCATGGTGATATGTTTTTAAACAGCATGACTCTAGCCAAAGGCAGAGAAAAAGATTTAATAACCTTCTGAATACTGCCTCCCAGTCTTAAAATTATGTTGTCTGTAAATGTTTTCTCAACTAATTATAAAAAAAAGTCTATCATGACTGAAAGTGAATTATAAAAGTATAAAATGGCTCTTCCCACATATTAGATACTACAAGATTTTATTTTGTTGTGCCTCTACCAGATTGGTTGAATTTAGAGAAAAAGAGTTCTAAGTTTTAACTTAAAACCAATTCTGTAAAAATTACTGTGTAATTAAAAGTCAGATGGTTCCTCACTATAAATGTCAAGGAGATTGCTGATAGACTAATCTTGGTAACTATTATCAGGTACAGAAGTAGAAAATAGCCTAAAGTTATAAGAGATCTCTTATGATTCCATTTTATTAAAGCGACAGGATATATCATTTTCAATACATTTTACAACTTTATATATAGTTTCAGCAGTCTGTCTGGAGAACAAGAGATAAAGTCTTTCTGTAATCTCATTTTTACTTACACCTTAATTTGCCAAACTCTTATTTGCAGCAAGCAAATCTTAGAATGCTGGTTGTCTCTCTTGCAGCTAGCAGGATCTCAGAAATAGTAGCTATACCGCACGCTATAGGATCATCATGGGCTCAGTTGTGCTGCCTTTCCAAATACAACCTGCTGTCCTAATACTAGTACTGTCCTAGTACTTCAGGAGTGATTGTATTCGAAAACAAGAGATCTAAAGATGTAAACACATAAGAATTGAGGCTTGAGGGATTGGGGATTTAGCTCAGTGGTAGAGTGCTTGCCTAGCAAGCACAAGGCCCTGGGTTCGGTTCCCAGCTCTGGAAAAAAAAAAAAAAGAATTGAGGCTTGACTTTGTATCTTTAGCCCAATGTGATTGTGTTCTCATCACATGGGCAGAAATCAGTGAACATCTGAGACCAGGCACAGGATTTAGAGGAAACACAGCTTAGTTTATGCCTGGAACCAGAAAAATGAAACAACATCTTTACATTATTTTAAGATGTATACTTCATTGATACTTAAAAACAATGCTAAAAATACAAGCATTTTTCTAATTAAAACCAATTTGCTGCAGTCATTAACAGGATGGGTTTTCTGAGAGAAGAATTCGTTTTCTCCAGGAAATTTCCTCAGCTGGTTGCGAAATACCAAGTAGTCTACTCCAAAATCATATACATGCAAGTAGCACCAAACAGATCCACCAGGTTGTATTTATATATTCTTGCTTATATGTAACAATAATAATAATAATAAAAGAAAGGCTATGAATTGGAGAGGGAGTGAAAGGGTCCTGGGAGGAGTTGGAGGGGGGAGGACATGGAAGGGGTTGAATGGACGAAAGGACAGGGAGAAAATGTCGTAATTGTATTTTAAAATACAAGTATTATTAAGGAAATTATAAAAAGAGAATGGATACCCATGGCTCCAGCACCATATGTAGCAGAGGATGGCATTATCTGGCATCAATAGGTGGAGAATCCCTTGGTCCTGTGGAGGCTCATTTCCCCAGTGTAGGGGAATGACAGGGTGTTGAAGGAGGAGTGGGTGGATGGGAATGTGTAGGTGAGAGTGGGAGAATCTTCATAGAAGCAGGGGAGGGGGAGAGGTCATGGGAGAGGAGTGAAGGGGATAATATTTGAAATGTAAATACATAAAATATCTAATAAAAATAAATTTAAAAAAGAAAAGGATGGGTTTCCAAGGTGATTAGTGGGTCTATATTTCCTGACCTCTCTGCCTTAGCAATTTAGAATATGTTTTGCAGAACACACAAGCAAGATGAAGCAGGCAGACAGTGAGTGAGCAAGCAGAGCTCACATAAAAGGAGCTCTGCATGTGAGTGTTACAAAGAAGCAAAACTGGAGTGGATATAAGTAGCCATCATGGGCAGTCTTAAAAGGTATCATGAAGTTCTCACTAAAAGGTGATATTAGAGCAAAGCTACAAATGTAAAAAGGAATTGAGACCAAAGAAAGAGAGGAGGTAAAGGGGTTGAAATAGAAGAGTCTAGTGGGACAGCCTGAGATGGGTGGGAGGTGGGAGCCTGTGCCAGGATGGCTCAGAGGACCAGATGAGTCATATAAAAGAATTTGGGGTTTAGTCTGCAGGCAAAAGAAAAACACTAGGGTGTTTTAGGTAGAGGAACAGTATGCTCTGTTCACATTACAAAACTCTGACTTCAGTGTAAAAATTAAGGCAAGTAACTGTAAGACTCAAATCAGCAAGTCAGGCAAGAGAGCTTCCCTGGCTAGAATGCTGGGCAAGCATGAGAGCAGTGGTCAGTGCAGGACTGAGTTAGATGGAATGAAGACAACAAGCCATCAAGGAGTTTCTTCACCTTCTCACATGGCCTCAGTGGCAATGCTATCAGGTGACATGACACAAATATAGGCCTTGGAGGAGCGAGAAAAATGGAATCAAGAGTTTGATTTTGGACCTGTGTAATTTTTGGTGTGTGTTAGACATCTGCAGAGAATGGTGGAGTAAAAAGTTATTGAAAACGTATAGGAAATATCAGTGTTGAAGGCTTGGCTTTTATAATAGAAAAATAGCATTAATTCTACAGACATAGATGAACTTGCCTCATGAAATAGTAAAAAGAAAGGGGGAGGTTGATTGAAGGCTATGTCCTGAAGAACACACTTAATGACATGAGTTTGATCCCCAGAACCCGTGGTGCAAGGAGAAAACTGGCTGTCCAAACTTATTCTCTAATATCCATTCACTCAAGAGTTGCCATTCACAGCCTTCCACTCTAGTAAATAAATAAACAACATTGCTGTATCTGATCCTATAGGTGGGATTTATAAAATTAAATTGCTCTTATAATCTTTTAGAGGTCTTCTGGGTCCTAACTTTTAGTATAAACTCTATTTAATCTTTTCTCCCATCTTATTCCCAAAGAAAACAGACTATATCCTGGGACATATTATCACGTAGAAAATAAGCATATGAAGAAGAAGCAATAAAACACATATAGTGGATTTGGATACTTAGCTGATCCACTAAAAAAGGAAGGTGCCATACCATAATTGAAAATTAAGTAGTACACTTGGACAGAGTTAACTTCAGGGGGACTAACCTCCCAGGGAACTTTCCAGAGAGAGCAGATCAGGCTACCGCCATGAACAAGGACAGGCCACTGAAGATCAGGCCTACAGGACAGTCAGTGTTGTTACAAGACTGCAGTGTTGTAGTCTATGTTAGAGAGCTCAGGAACTCAGCAGAAATACTGGGTATTTCATAGCCGTGGAGTTTGTCTTATCCACAATATATACTGTGTACAGCCTCAAAATATACTAACTATGCAGACTCTGAATAGTACAACTTGGACTAATTAGAAGGACTAGTTGTTGAAAAATTCAAGTTTGGCACTTATAGGCTGTGTGTGTGTGTGTGTGTGTGTGTGTGTGTGTGTGTGTGTGTGTGTGTGTGTTGTGAACATGTGCACATACGAGTGTATCAGAGGACAACTCGTGGGAGTACATTCTTTCCTTCCACCATGTGTATTCTAAGGATCAGACATCAGTCTTTGTGGCAGTGGACTCATGGATCTTTATCATCAGGCCCTTAATATATTAAATTTATTAACTTGAGAAAGGACCACGTATCATTCAGCTAACCGTATCATAGTGAGGAGCAAAAGTGGGATATTGGGACAAAAGGTTCAAATAATTCCCTTAGATAAAAAAGTGAGCAACACTGGGGTTAACATACAGAAGACATCTTTTATCCATTTCTGCCACACAGGATAAGGAAAGATAGGAACAGCAAGTGAGTGAACAAGCAGGACAGAGTGAAAGTTTAAACTAACACAGAAAAAGATAGTAACTTGAGAGAATTGCAGGAACAATTCTAAAAAAGGAATGAGAGACCCACTGCCACCTCTGGGCTGAGGAAAGATTGAGCAGAGAAGCAACAATGACTTTGATTGAACAGGACAACTGAAAGCCTTGATCAGACCAGTTTTGGTAAAATAGTAAGAACTCTGATTAGACAGCAAAGGATGGAAGTAGAGGTGCATCCTCATTCATCCTCAGAACTTTCCAAGAATGCAACTTGAAGGAAGGCAGAGAAGTAGGCAAATTGCTCAACACTGAGGAAGCTTAGAACCTGTTAATTGAGGGCTTGTTGTACCATGTGGATCAGTGGAGCTAAGAGAATAATCGTTTGCTGTTTTCAGGTATGTATGGATGGGAATCTTGGTCACAGGGGTCTTTTGTCCCAATAGCCCACCTTTCTCCTCACTCTGGTAGGATGAGCTGACTGAAACATGTATCAGTCCTCCCTCAAGTTAATAAATTTAACATATTAAGAGTCTGATGATAAAGATCTATGAGATACCTCAACAGGTAAAGTCACTTGCCACAAAGACTAATGTCCGATCCTTAGAATACACATGATGGAAGGAAAGAATATACTCCTAAAAGTTGTCCTCTGATACACCCGTATGTGCACATGTGCACACACACACACACACACACACACTCACACATACACAAACATGCACACAATAACATAAAATGAGTAAATAAAATTTTCATTCAAATGTTTACCAGTGCTAGGGACTTCTTTTACATACCTCTCCTCTATCTCTTCTCAGGTTCGTCTTCCTATTCAACCTACCTGTCCAACCTGTGTCCTCTGTTTTGTTTTATACATTAAGTCTAATTGATGCTGCCACTATCCATTGAGACTTGTGACTGTCCGTTGGAGTGAAGTTCATTTACCAGAGGCCACACCCTTAAAGAAACTGACTCACCTTTTCCTAGCACATGTCAATTTCCAATAGCTTCTTCAGCAAGGAGTGGGACTTCCTGCCACTTCTCTTCCTCAGGCTGGGACTCTTTTCTACTTTCATCTCTTTGCCAACCCAGGACAGGAAGCAATATTGCTCAGGTGTTTATTTTTAAGACCTAAATATTTCCTTTGGGAAGCCTTTCCAAAGAACTGAACTGAGCATGAAGCAAACTGAGTTAGTAAGACCTTCAACAAAAAATTACTGACTTATCTATGTTGGATTTTTTAGTAATGATAATAAACACTTTATTTCTATTAATCTCCACCAGCTGAGCTTCCTTAATTTATTCTGAACTTTTTGAGCAGAATGAAAATATATTGTGTCTTGGTCTGCTAGAACTGTGCACTTTGGATTTGGCAAAGAATGACTTTGTACAATGGGAACTAAATCTTGGAAAGGTTGACTAGAGGAGCAGAGATATTGAACGGTTGGGCTTTGTCTTGCACTTTGTCTTTTGTGACAGAAGAAAGAGTGGAATGTAAAATTACAGATCCAGAAATAAAAACATACAGACTGGGATCAACTCCTGCATCCATCATTCAGTTCGGATATAAAGTATCAGAGATATCTCTTAGTTTCTCTGGGTTTTACTTTTTTTTGTTTGTAAAATGAAATGAAATTACTTATTATTATAAATGTATGTGTACCATATGTATATGTGAGCACATATAGGAAATACTTAGAAAAAGGTCTAATTCTTTGGAATTAGTAAATAAATTACCAGCCAATGTAATAAGGCATCCACATGGCACTATTAGGAGGTATAGCCTTGTTTGAGTAGGTGTGTCACAGTGGGAGTGGACAATGATATGCACCACCTAACCAAATATTGGGAAATATTCTAGCAATCTTCAGATAAAGATATTTAACTTTCAGCTCCTCCTGCACCATGCCTGCCTGGGTGCTGCCATGCTCCCCACCTTGAGGATATTGACTGAATCTCTGAACCTGTATGCAGCTCCAATTAAACATTGTCTTTGAAAGAGTTGCCTTGGTTATGGTGTCTGTTTACAGCAGTAAAACCCTAACTAAGACAAAAGTTGGTACCAGGGCTTGGTATTGCTATGATAGGCCTGACCATGCTTTTGTTTTGGAACTTTAGATTTCGAAAGCAGTAGAATGTTGTAAGTGGGACTTAAGAGGCCACATTAGCAGGAATTTGGAAGATTTTTGTTCCTGATAGTGATTTGAATTGTGCAGACCAGGACCAAGAAGTTTCAGTGGAGAGCAATTTCAGTATGTGGCCTAGAGATTGTTTTTGTGGTATTTTGATGAAGAATCTAGCTGCTGTTTGCCTTTGTCTGAAGAGTACTTGAGGCTAAGGTAAAGAGATTCATATTAATCATATTGGCAAGGGGAGTCTCAAAAAAGCTCAGCAGAGATTATTTTCTGGTTGAGTCCTATGAAGAACATTTGATTAAGCACAGCAAGGTTAAAAATAAAAAATAAAGAATGTATGGTTCCATTAATAATAAAGAGGTACCAAGCAGGTCTCTGAGTTCAAAGCCAGCCTGGGACAGGGCAAGTTCAGATGAAAAAAACTTAATCCCAGGAGGCAGAGCCATACAAAACATTGAGTTCAAGATCAATCTACAGTGCAAGTTCTAGGACAGTCATACTTAGACAGTGAGGGAGTTGAAAAACTAGAAGCTGGTAATAGAATAAGGGGTGGGGGGGGACTGTATTCCAGCTCCAGCAAGAGGAGAACAGCAGCTTTGGCCATATGGCTTTAGAGTCAAGAATAAGAGAAACTAGAGGAACAATTGATGCTGGTTACCTGGAGCTAACAAATTAGCAGTAATTAAGAAGAGATCACCATTACTGAAGTGAAATCTTCTAGGAAGAGTTTTCTGAGAGCACAAAGAAGTTATGTTATAGAAAGAGCCAAGGTAGTTCCTCGTGCTTCAGCTTGACCTGGTAATGTGTAAGAGTCACCCAGGTGGTACTGGTTTTGAAGGCATGAAGGGGTCATGAAGAACATCTGAGGCTTGGCACTGTCAGAGGCCATAGAAGGCCATTGGTGAAGGTGCAGCCTTAGTTGTAGTTGACAGCTCAGGATTGAAGGGAGCATGCAAAGGATTTGTTCCTTGGCACCATTAAGAGAGCCTATGAGAGGCAATTGGTAATGCCTAGTTGCAGCAGATCATCACAATGTATTAGAGATTCCAGTATCATGGGATGATCACCAAGAACAGCAGCAGCAGTAGAATGGATCGATCTGAGGTTAGAGTGCTACAGAGGGCAGAGCTGGAGAAGTGATGCCAGCCCTTTGGAGAATCCCAGAAGATCATGTGTAGATCTCAGACAGAGAAACAAGAAGCTGTAACATGAAAGTTGTCTTGGAGACTCCAAGATTTTTGAGATGCCAGAGCCATAGGATATTGAGGAAAGCTGCTAACAAGGAGTAAGAGCTGCTTAGGAGAGTTTGTTTGTTTGTTTGTTTGTTTGTTTGTTTGTTTTTATGTCAACAAAGATGAAAAAGGAGTTGGAGATCTGAAGACTACTTTGACATCAGACATGGAGATGCAGAGTTTGAAGTTTGCCCACCTTGTTTCTGGTCTTGCTTTGGGGGTTACAGTTAAGTGATTGAATGAATCTCAGACTTTGAACTTTGGACTTTTAACATTGTTGAGATTGCTATAGACTACAGAGACTTTGGAAGTTGAACTAAGTGTATATGTTTTATTATGCTATGACTAAGTATGGCTTCCATAATCTCATATGTTTGCACAATCCTATGGTGGCTAAGGAGTGGAATATAGTAGTTTGAATATGCTTGGCCTAGGGTGTAGCACTATTAAGAGGTGTGGCTTTCATAGAGTAGGTGTGGCCTCGTTTCAGGATGTATGTCATTGAGAGGGTGGCCAGTGAGACCCCTCTCTTAACATGGGAGCCAGTCTTCTTGTAGCAGCTTTCAGATAAAGATGTATAATTCTCAGTTCCTTCTGTACCATGCTTGCCTGAATATTGCCATGCTCCCACCTTGGTGATAATGGACTGAACCACTGCACCTTTAACCCGGCCCCAATTAAATGTTGTCCTTAAAAGAGTTACCTTAGTCATTCTGTCTGTTCAGAGCAGTAAAACCCTAAGATATACACTAAAAAGTTATCCAGTAGACCAGGCCAAGTACAGAAATATGAGCATGAATGTAAACCCCTTCTGTTCTCCACAAAGTAGTTAGCTGTATGATTTTTTTTCTTTTTCTTTTTCCATATTTATGATGCTAAAGGGATTTTTCCGGGCTTCAGCAGAACTTTTCATGACTCTGCTCAGTGAAAAATCCTTTTACTATCTGGTATTCAGATCTTTTTGGTGTTCACTTCAGGCAGAATAAACATTATGTTCCTACTCTTCACTGCAGGAGCACCTGAAACAGGTGATTGGCTTGTCTCATGCTTTCAATTCCAGGAAAATTTAATTTCACTCAAAAGTAGAGAAGTCTGAGAGAATTGGAGAATTGCTTTTATTGTATAGGATTGATAGAGAGTCTTCGGGCTGACTCAGTAATTTCTCAGGATTGTCTCGTAACTAAGGGTATGTTCAGACAGGACCCCCTTATTTTGATAAAGGGTCTTTTTTCAAATTTCAACGATGTTTCTCCAAAATTATGAAAAGAACAACTGAAATGATACTTTCTAGTAGAACATTGCCTGTTTGTCCATGGTATTCTATCAACTAATAAAACTTCCCCTCTCAAAGGTGTTAACAATGTCACCTGCCAATTCCCAAAGAGGAATGATGCTACATTCTGACTGGGAAAGCATTCTGTCTTTCCTTCCCCCACGTAGGCACCTATGTGTATATGTGTAGTTTATTTTATTTTTAAAAAGTAGTGTGGACTACACATCACACTATAAAGTAAAAGATAGTATATTTTCTTAGAAGCCCATCTCTCTTGGTCTAGTTTCTTCATTCCCAGAAAAAAAAAACTTTCTAATTTCTGTCCCATAAACTTTGTTACTTCCATCAATCAGGCTGTTCCCAAGAAGGCCTGCACAACCCCAGAAACATGTGGGTTAAACACTTCCCCCATGAATCCCCTGACTGCTGGACCCCCCTGGGTCATACCAGCAGGGGTGAGCTGTGGCCTTTCCCCTGATCTCTATCAACTGTCCCATAGCTCTTCCCGCATTCCCAAGGCGGTATGCAGGGGCACAGGAACTACCTGGGGTAGAGCAAGCAGAGGTAAGCAGTGTCCTGTTCTCTGAGCTCCATTGTCAGACCCATGGCTCTGCCTGCCTCTCCTAAGAGTCCTATCCAGCCAAATGGCTAATGGCCAGCATAAGAACATAATGTACAAGAGGCAGGGCAATATGACACCCCTAAAGCCCAGCTATCCTACTACAGCAATCTCTCGATATTAAACACAGCTAAAGCACAAGAAGGTGATGTTGAATCCAATTACAACAATGATAGAGGCTTTTAAAGAGGAAATAAATAAATTCCTCAAAGAAATGCAAAAAATTACAATCAAATAGGTGAAGAAAATTAATAAAACTGTTCAAGATCAGAAAACAGAAATAGAAGCGATAAGGAAAACACAAACTGAGGGAATCCTGGAAACAGAAAAGCTGAAAAATGAGAACAGGAAATACAGATGCAAGCATCACCAATAAAATACAAGATTTGAGGAAATATTTTCAACAAAAACATGGAAGAAAAATTTTCTAACCTAAAGAGATTCCTGTCAATATACAAGAAGCTTACAGAATACAAAACAGATTGGATCAGGAATGAAAATCCTACTGCCACGTAATAACCGAAACACTAAATGTACAGAAGAAAGAATATTAAAGGATACAAGGAAAAGGCCAAGTAACACATAAAGGCAGACCTATTAGAATTACACCTGGCTTCTCAACAGATACTCTAAAAGCCACAATAGCCTGAGCAGATACCTTGCAGACTCTAAGAGACCACAGATGTCAGCACAGACTACTATACCTAGTGAAATTTTCAGTCATCATTGATGTCTCCAAACAAAATATTCTATGACAAAAAAAAATTTAAAGAATATCTATTCACAAATCCAGGTCTACAGAAGATACTAGGAGTGAAAAAAACAACACAAGGAGGCTAACTGAACCAACCCCTCTCCACACAAACACACACAAACCCCCACAGGAATGAAATAACCTCATACCAGCCAAACAAAACAAACAAACCAACAAAAAGAAAGCACAAAACACACACACATACACACACACACACACACACACACACACACACACATGCACACACCTCACCACCACCACCACCATCAACATCTAAATGACAAGAATTAACAATAGTTGGTCACTAAAATCTCTCAACATTTATGGACTCAATTAACCAATAAAAAGACAAAGGTTAAGAGAATGAATTTGAAAAAAGTGTGCATCGTTCTGTTGTATAAAAGAAATGCGTATCAGCAATAAGGATAGATATTACTTCAGAACTAAGTGCTGTAAAAAGATTTTCCAAGCAAAAAGACCCAAGAAACAAGCTAGAGTAGCCATTCTAATATCAAGTAAAATATCTGTTCAACCAGAAGTAATCAAGACAGATGTGGAAAGACACTTAATACTCATCAAAGGAAAAATCCACCAACATGATGTCTCAATTCTGAACATCTATGCACCAAATGTAAGGGTATCTGTATCCTGAAAAGAAACATTACTAAAGCTAAAATCACAAAATGTACCCAAACATTAATAGCGAAAGACTTCAATTCTCAACTCTCACTACTTGACAGGTCATTGAGACAGAAATGAAACATGGAAATAATGAAACCAACAGAAGTTCTGAGTAAAATGGCCCTAAGAAGAATCTACAGAACATTTCATCTAAACACAAAAGAATATACGTTCTTCTTAGCACCTAATGGAACCTTCTCCAAAATAGAGTGAGCCTCAACAGATAAATAAAATTGAAATAACCCCTTGTTTCCTATCAGATCACCATAAATTAAAGCCGTAATTCTACAAGAACAGAAACAGCAGAGAACCTACAAACTCATAGAAATTGAACAACGCTGTGGATTTATATTATGTTAATTGGGTTCCCAGAATCACATAGGAATTCACACATTTGCACCTAAGATGCCAAGGGTTCCCACCCCCAGTTGGCTGCAATTGGTAAATAAAGTTGCTGGCAACTAATATCTAGGCCAGAAGACAGAGGTAGGACCCAGAGAAGAAGAAGGATTTAGAATGGACATGCCAGGGGAACAGAATGATCAGGCTTGAGAGCTAGAGAAGTGAGAGGGCTCAACAATGTAAGAGCTGGGGAAGAGCAGCACCAAGGGTCACCCCCTTTCAGGTTCAGGTCTAGAGTAGCAAAGATGGAATATAGATGCTAGTAAGTAATAACTCAGGATTATCAGAGAGGATGCATTAGCAACATGGAATTTTGGGAGTGTCTCACATATTGCACTGTTTAATGCATATTAAATATGAGGCTGTGTGTGTGTGTGTGTGTGTGTGTGTGTGTGTGTGTTTCTTTTGAGAATCCAGAACACTGGGCAGATGGTGAGAAACACATGCCTCTGCCAATAGGGCAATTTGAGTAATGTTAATAATGCAGCAGAACAAATCTCTATGAAAGGACCACTGGCTAAGGAAAGAAATAAAAAAAGAAATTAAAGACTTTCTAGAAAAAAATGAAAATAGAGGCATGATATACCCAAATTTATGGAACAAAATGAAAGCAATGCCAAGAGGAAAGTTCACAGCACTAAGTACATTCATAAAAAAATTGTAGCAACTTAAAATTATACATGAAAGTTCTAGAAAAAAAATCAAACACATGCAAGGAGGAGTCATCAGGAAATAATCAAACTCAAGGTTAAAATCAATCAATTAGAAACAAAGAGAGTAATACAAAGAATCAACAACACTAAGAGTTGGTTCTTTGAGAAAATCAACAAGTTAGCCAAAACTTAGTCAAACTAAATAAAAGAAGAGAGAGAGAGAGAGAGAGAGAGAGAGAGAGAGAGAGAGAGAGAGAATCCAAATTAACAAAATCACATGTGAAAAGAGAGACATAACCACGACAGTGAGAAAATTCAAAAGAAAATATTATCATCTCTTAGGATGTTGAAAAAGCCTTTGACAAAATCCAATACCACTTCTATTAAAAGTCTTAATCAGGATACAAGATGCATATCTAAACATAATGAAGCAATCCATATAACTAACATCAAACTAATAGAGAGAAACTGAAAGTAATTCCACTTAAGTCAGGGACGAAACAAGGTTGCTCCCTCTCTCCCTGTCTATTCAGTATAGTACTTGCAGTTCTAGCTAGAGCTTAAGACGACTAAAAGAGATCAGGGGGATACACATTGGAAAGGAAGATGTCAAAGTGTCTCTTTGGGATAATATGATAGTATGCATAATTGACCTCCAAAATTCTACCACGGAATTCCTACAGCTAATAAACCACTTCAACAAAGAGGCTGGATAATAAAAATTAACTCAAAAGAAATAAGTAGCCCTTCTTTATACTAAGGATAAATGGACAAAGAAAGAAATTCGGGTAACAACATCTTTCACAACAACCACAAATAATATAAAATATCTTGGTGTAACTCTAGGCAATCATTAGAAAAGACCCATATGGCAAGAACTTCAAGTCTGTGAATTACAAATTGAGGAAGATATTAGAACATGGAAAGATCTCCCATGCTCACAGATTAGTAAGATTAACATGGTAAAACTGATCATCTTATCAAAAGAAATCTTCAGATTCAATACAATCCCTATCAAAATTCCAACACAATTCTGTACAGACATTGAAAGAACAATTCTCAACTTTATATGGAAAAACAAAACAACAACAAAAACAAAACAAACAAACAAAAACAAAAAGAAACAGGATAGCTAAAGCAATCCTAAATAATAAAAGAACTTCTGAATTAACACCATCCCTGACCAAGCTTACTACAGAACAATAGTATAAAAAACTGCATGGTATTAGTATAGAAACAGACAGGTTGATTGATGGAATCACATCAAAGCTCCTGAAATAAACCCAGACACCTATGAACACTTGCTTTTGACAAAGAAAGAAAAATCATACAGGGGAGGTAAACAAGCATCTTCAACAAATGGTGCTGGTCTAACTTGATGTCTACATGTAGAAGAATCCAAATTGACCTATATCTATCACCCTGAACAAAACCGATGTCCAAGTGGATCAAAGACCTCATCATAAAATCAGATACAGTAAATTTAATAGTAACTTAGTTAGGGTTTTACTGCTGTGAACAGACACCATGACTGATGCAACTCTCATAAGAACAACATTTAATTGGGGCTACTTACAGGTTCAGAAGTTCAGTCCATTATCATCAAGGTAGAAACATGGTAGCACCCAATCAATACGGTATAGGAAGAAATGAAAGTTTTACATCTTCATTTGAAGGGTGCTAGCACAATACTGAATTCCAGGCAGCTAGGATGAGGGTCTTACATGCCACACTCACAGTAACAAATCTATTCCAACAAGGTCATACCTCCCAGTAGTGCCACTCTCTGGGCCTAGCATATTCGAACCATGACATTCCACTTTCTGGCCACTATAGGCTTGTTCAAATACATAAGTCTATGAGGACCATATCTAAACATACCATAATGCAAAATACATTTCGTCCAACTTCCAAAGTCTCCATAGTCTATAGATGTCTCAACAGTGTTAAAAGTCCAAAGTTTAAAGTCTCTTCTGAGATCCATTCAATCACTTAACTGTAACCCCCAAAGAAAGACAGGAAATCAGCTGGACAAAGTCCAAACCCTGTATCTCCATGTCTGATGTCAAAGGAGTCTTCAGATCTCCTACTTCTTTTTCATCTTTGTTGACTAAAAAAAACTTCTATCTCTTGGCTGGCTGCACTGCTTGTTAGCAGCTTTCCTTAGTAGATATGCTATGGCTCTGGCATCTCAAAAGTCTTAGAGTCTCCAAGGCAACTTTCATGTTACAGCTTCTTGTTTCTCTGTCTAGGATCTACCACATGATCTTTTGGGCTTCTCCAAAGGGCTGGCATCACTTCTCCAGCTCTGCCCTCTGAGGCACTCTAAGGTCACATTGATCCATTCCTTTGCTGTTGCTGTTCTTGATGATCATCTCATGGTACTGGCATCTCTAATACATTGCGATGATCTGCTGCAACTGGTCATCACCAATTGCATCTCATAGGGTCTTATAATGGTGCCAAGGAACAAATTCTTTGCATATTCCCTCTAATCCTGAGCTGTCAACTACAACTAAGACTGCACCTTCACCAATGGCTTTCTATGGCCTCTGACAGTGCCAAGCCTCAGATGTTCTTCATGACCCCTTCATGCCTTCAAAACCAGTACCACCTGGGTGACTCTTACACATTACCAGGTCAAGCTGAAGCACGAGGAACAACCTTGACTCTGTCTATAACATAGCTTCTTTGTGCACTCATAAAATGTCGGGGACCAGACATCCGAACTAAGCAAAGCTAAAGCCCTGCCCTGAGCAGATTCCTGAGAAGGCCTTGACCTTTTCAAAGAACTTGTCCCGGGAAGACTGTTGCCTCAGTGTCTAAGGAGAATATCTTGCAGTTTAGTGATTTATCTTATGTCCTTGGGCACTTCCCAGTACTCCCCCACCCTAAGCTTCAGTTCCTGCTTCAATTCCTGCTTCAGAGCTTAAATGCTGTACATTCCTCTCAATAAACGAGACCTTGACAACAGAACCTTGCTTGGTCTCCTTCTTCTCTCCCCCCGCCCCCCCGCACCTTGACCCTCTGGTAGTGCCTCTTCCGGACCCTGAATAACTGGACCTGCTGGACGGGTCAATAAACTACTTCTCAGAATATTTCACCTCAGTGATGCTGGGTTCTTCTTAATCACTGCTAATTTGTTAGCTCCAGCTAAGTGTCATCAATTGTCTCAGTAGTCTCTTCTAGTTTTCACTTTAAAGCCAGAGCCATATGGCCAAAGCTTCTGAGATCTTCTGCTTGCAGGAGCTGGAACATGACCTACTTGTCCTCTTCCATTTCCACTAGCTTTCTGTTTTCCAACTCCTTCCCTGCCTAAGCTTGGCTGTCCTGGACCTTGTTGTGTAGATTGATGTTGATTTCACAGGTATGCTTGCCTGTCTTCTGGAATTAAAAGTGGGTACCACCATACTGAATCTAAACTTAGCTGAGTAGGATCTTGCCTCAAAATTGCTTAATCTGTTTTTTCCTAGAATATTGACGTCAGTTCCACTTCATTCCTGGTGCCCCTTTAATACTTGAGCTATATATCTTATATTTTTCCTTTCTAAACTTGCTATACTTTTCAAAATACTCTTCATGAGACTTAACCAGAGAACAAAGTCTATGATGGGTGTTTCTGAGACTTCCTTTTTCAATGAAATTAATCTGATTCTCTTCACTTTTGTCTCAGGTGGACTCTTCAGACGAGAGCAAAGAGTAGTCACATCCTTCATAAAATTACCATGAAAACAGTCTCTAGGCTACATATTGAGCTTTTCCACTGAAAACTTTTGGGCCAGGTCCACACAATTTAAATCATTCTCAGTAACAAAGTCTTCCATATTCCTACTAGGATAGCCCATTGAGCCCAACTTAAAACATCCCACTGCTTTCCAAAGTCCCCAAATCCACATTCCTCCAAACAAAAGCATAGTCAGGCCTATCACATCAATACCCTATTCCTGGTATCAACTTCTGTCAGGGTATTACTGCTGTGAAAAGACAACATGACCAAGGCAACTCTTACAAGGACAATGTTTAATTGGGGCTGCTTACAGGCTCAGAGTTTCAGTCTACTATCATCAAGGTAGGAACATAGCAGCATTCAGGCAGGCATGGTGTAGGAAGAGCTGAGAGTTATACATCTTCATTTGAAGGCTACTAGCAGAATACTGACTTTCAGGCAGCTAGTATGAGGGTCTAAAAGCCCACATCCACAGTGACACACCTTTCCAACAAGACCACACCTCCAAATAGTGCCACTCCTTGGGTCAAGCATATTCAAACCATGACTAGTAGCAAGTAGGGAATAGCTTTGAACTCATTGGTATAGGAGAAAAAACACCACTGGCTCAGGCTCTAAGATCAACGATATATGGGACCTCATGAAACTGAAAATCTTCTGTAAGGCAAAGAACACAGTGAATAGAACAAAACAGCAACCTACAATTTGGGCAAAAATCTCCACTAACCCTACATCTAACAGAAGATTAATATCCAAAATTTATGAAGAGCTGAAGAAATTAGACACCAAAAACTTAAACAGCCCTATTTTAAAATGAGATGCAGAGCTAAATAGAGAATTCTTAGCAGAGGAATCTTGAATGACTGAGAGGCACTTAATGAAATGTTCAACATCCTTAGTCATCAGGGAAATGTAAATCAAAATGACCCCAAGACTCCATCTTACACCCATTAGAATGGTTAAGATCAAAAATATAAGTGATAGCACATGCTGGTGAGGATGTGGAGCAAGGTTAGCACTCGTCCATTGCTGGTGGAAATCCAAACTCATACTCACTTTGGAAAACAATTGGTTGTTTCTCAGAAAATTGGGACTTGTTCTAGCTCAAGACCCAGCTATATCACTTCTAGGCATATACCCAAAAGATGCTCTACCATACCACAAGGACACTTGTACAACTATATTTATAATAGAAACTCGAAACAACCTAAATGTTTTTCCACCAAAGGATGGGTAAAGAAATGTGGTTCATTTACATAATGGAATACTATTTAGCTATTAAAAACAAAGGCATCATGTACTTTGCAGACAAACTGATGAAACTAGAAAATATCATCCTTAGTGAGTAACCCAGACCTAGAAAGACATGCATAGTAAGTACTAATAAGTGGGTATTAGCCATAAGCACAGGATACCCATACTGAGATACATAGATCCAAAGAAGCTAAGTAACAAAGAGGATCCAAGGGAGGACACTTGAATCTCACTCAGAAGGGAAAATAGACATCAGAAGTGGATTATGGGAGGGATCTGGGTGGAAGTTTAGTTGGAAAGGAAACAGGGCTGTAGATAAAGTATGGAGAGAACAGGGTGGAGACAGGAGAGGCCTAGGAGGAAGAACAGAAATTAGTGGAGGAGGCATCTCTGGGACAATATAAAGACCTGGGACAGGGGAGGCTGCTTGGAGGCTATGAGCATGACCCTAGATGAGCTTTTTAGCAGGTGGGGATATGATGACTATATAGTAGCCACTGTCTGTAGCCAGGTGTGACTTCGAGTGTAGGAAGAGGAACACCAAACTACCCACAAACCTTCTGCCTAAAATTTGTCCTGTCTATAAGATGTGCAGAAATAAAGGTGGAGCACGGATTGAGGGAAGGATTAAACAATTACTGGCCCAATTTAAAACCCATCCCCTGGGGAAAAGCTAACCCCTGATACTATTGATGGTACTCTGTTATTCCTGCAGGCAGAAACTTAGCATAACTGTCTTCTGAGAGGCTTCATTCAGCAGCAGATGAAAGCAAATGGAGAGACCTACAGCCAAACATTAGGTTGAACTTGGGGTATCTTGTGGGAGAGTGGGAGAAAGGACTAAGGGAGATAGAGTGGTCAAAGACACCACAAGAAGACTAACAGAAGCAATTAACCTGGGTCTATAGGGGCATCAAGGAGACTGAATCTCCAACCAAAGACATATTGGTACATACATACATACACAACCAAAGACATATGGCACATACATATTAGTAGCAGATGTGCAACTGAGTCTTCATGTGGGTCCCCTAACAACTGACGTGGATGCTGTTGCCTGCCTTTGGATCCCCTTCCCCTACTGAGCTGCCTGTTTGCCCTCATTGGGAGAGAATGTTCTTAGTCCAGTTGTGACTTGATGCTTGATGTACCAGGGCAAGTTAGTGGCTTCTCCTTCTCTGAGTAGAAGAAGAGGGAGTAATCGGGGGCGGGGGAGTAGTTTGTGAGGTCAGGACTGGGAGAAGAAAAGGGAGTGGATATAAAATGAATAAATAAATTAGCTGACAAAACAAAAGCAAAAAAATGCATTACTTCCATGTCTGAACTGGTAGTATGGAATCATGATGTGTGTGCCCTTTTCTGTATGGGTTTTCTTTTTCATTCTAATGGATGTTTCCAAAATAACTCCATGTTGTTGTTGGCATCTACAATAGATGGATTATCAGATTTTTGGATATCATCACTTTATGAAATGTCCACTCAAGTCTTTTGACATTTTATTGGGTTGTGACTTCATTAACCTATGAATGTTGATTTTTATATTCTGGGCATGAATTTTCTATCAAATATACATATTATATTATGTTGTCACAGTAAGCAGCTTGTATCCTATTTTGATCTTGCAAAACCAGTTTAGAGTTTTATGAAGTCCAGAATATTTGTTGTTTTAGTTGGGTAAAAGTGATATTTATCTCTATGTTTTCTCTGAGAAACTCTGTGGCTCATTTTCCTTTAAGCTTGTGAATCATGTATACTAATGTTCATAAAAACAACAACAACAAAACCAAGTTAAGGCTTAAGTAATATATACCAGATTTACCTACAGTAAGCTTCTCCAATTTCTCAGTATTGTTATCTGAAAGGCTTCACCCAATAACTGACTCAGACAGATGCAAATACACACAGCCAAACAGTGGATGGAGCTTGGGGACTCTTAAGAAAGAATAGGAAGAAGAATTGTGGGCCCCGAAGGGGTTAGGAACTCCATAGGAAGACCAACAGAGTCAACTAACATGTACTCTTGGGCTGAGTATGAACCACCATGCGAAGAATATGCACTGTCTGGACCTAGCCCACCTTCCACATATGTAGCAGATACGCAGCTTGGTCTTCATGTGGGTACCAAACAACTGGAATGAGAGCTATCCCAAAAGCTGTTGCCTATAGGTGGGGAATATTCTTACAGCTGGGCTGCCTTGTCTGGCTTCAGTGGGAAAAACTCCAAGCCTCACAAAAAGTTGAAGTGTCAGGGTGGGAGGATACCCAGAAGGACCCTACCTGCCTCAGAGAAGAAGGTGAAGGAGGATGGGAAAATTGTAGGAGGGAGTAACCAGGAGGAGCAGTGAGTAGGATGAAAAGTGAAGAATTAAAATAAAATTTAACTTAAAAGGAGCTATAATCTTCTGTGTGTGTGTGTGTGTGTGTGTTTGTGTGTGTGTTTGTGTGTGTGTGTGTGTGTGTGTGTGTGTGTGATCATTTTGCTTATGGATTAGATATAGTGTATAAGAGAAAAAGTAAAGATGAACATATCCCAGATAATCTTTATTTCAGTCATTTCTTATACCAGCAAACTGAAGTACAAGAGATTTGAGGGTGGGGTAAATATCATTTGAAATACATTATTTTTGAGATATGTATAAAGTGGTCAGTGGGGATGTTAAATTCAATGAATGGTCTCTGGAAATTATGAGAGCATCGATCTGAAATGAGGATATAATGGGAATGATTTATGAGGGTACTCCTGTACCCAACTGTGCATAGTTAGACACAGGGCACAAAAGAAACAAAGGAGAGGGTTGACATGAGGCAGCCATTGCTAATGTCTAAGCCTAAACTATACTGTGAGGAAGTCTAATTCAAGGAGGAATGCCAATTCATCATGAACAGGGGATATGTTAGCGAAGGGTCAGTTGAATCATAACTGGTGAGACAGGATCAGGGAGCCGTGGATTCTTCATAATGGCACATTTAGGGTATTCTTTTTTCTCCATGCACCTGATAATCTGGTAGGTGAAGAGATGACTGAAAGCATCACAACTTTGCTCCTCTTACCAGGGAACTCAAGGCTCTGTGATATTTATATTGTTGTAGATATGGCCCTGGTACAGCAAAGTGCCTGGACTATAGAACAAACTGAGTAAGTCAATATTATCCAGCATTGTGCTTGGAATATTGGAACATTCTGGTTGACTATCTTCTGTCGTCAAATGCTTATTTTAATGCCTTGTCAGAAAGATCATGTATTATTATTGGTGATCTATCACTCTCTGGAAAGATCCACTTGCAACTCTTCCTTCTGCCAATTTCCTGTTTTGTTTGTTTGTTGTTTGGTTTTGGTCCTTCTGTTTGTATCTATTAAAACTACAAATGCCATTTACTTTTTTAAAGATGGAGTTATTCTGACACTTGAGGTTTTTGGAGAAGCTTCATCCACTTCTGGTGACTGAAAAAGAATGGCCAACAGGTTTTAAAAGCTACCGTTGTATATTTTCATGTCCAAGGGGTACCTAATTTCCCTCTTGTTCATTCTTGTAGCCAGTTAGCTCATGTTCCACACAAGGTGTTTCTTTATTCCTTATGGGACTTCTAGCAACTTTGATTCAACAGAGCCTGTGAATATTCTCATGGATGATAAACATAGGAAGGCAATGATTGGCATCCTTCCTTGGATTAGGTTTCCTGACAGTATGGTTCCAGCCCCAGACATTGCTCCCTCATGGCAATCCTCTTCTTCGTCTCCAGTCACCCCATGAAGCAACTTGACAAAACAGTCATTTTTCTATTGTCTCATTTCCTTTGTGGTTTTCATGAGCGGTAAGTTCTTCCATTCTGTATGCCCTGAGCAGTTTAATCCCTGGAAAGAAGGCAAAGACATTTTTTCTACCTTCCATTTTTTCTACCTTCCAGATATCCACCTCCAGCCACACAAAAGCTTTCAGGCTTTCAGGTTTCCTGCCATTTGAAATGATCTGTGGATCAAAAGGCTGTGACAGCTCTTTTCTTTGTTTCCCTTCCCCACCAGGAAAGTCAATATCTTACGTGTCTCACATATATTAGAAATACTGAGGTCTTCCTTAAATTGTTGTGGTTTTTAGCACCAAGTGAATCCATGACCTTGGTTTTTCTGCAACAGCTTCATTTCCTAGTCTTTTCTTTGACAGGGAGCACAGGCAATTAAATAAGTTGTTTCCTCTGGGTAGAATGAGTGCATCAATCCTCCTTTTGTACCTTTCTCAGCCATTGATGTGTAGAGGTTGTAACTATAGTTAGGGTTTGAGCATCTGTGACTTTCATTGTCATTCTAGGATCCAGGAATAATTCATTGCTCTTGGCAGCTCACTGCAAAGCCATTATTGTCTCCCTTATTTTGCTATAATAACAGCAACAGCAACAACAATAAAGAAATAAAGAAGGAAACTTGAAGAGATGAAATAGGAGAAAATGTAACACGGTGCTCCTGTGTTTTGTGAACTCCTTTCTACTCCTTGAAGGAAAGAAAAGCTTTTTTTCATGGCATCATTTAAAGTTCTCCCCACTATGGGAAGAAACCAACATGAGTCAAATGACCTTGAGTGCTCAGGGAACTGCAACTTTTCAACTTCAGATTGTGGAAACAACTGATGGCCATTTGAGTCTGGTGGACAGTTAAAGGTATACTAGCTGCTATGACTGAGAACTTAAAAAAGATGTACACTTACTAAACTTACCACACTTGAGATTGCTTAGGGTTTGTAATTTTTCTACAGGTTTGAGGCTATATATGAAAGAGGGCAAAGGTCAAAAATCACTAAATGATTTTTAAATTGTCTCAGTATTTTATCCCAATTTTCAAAAAGGTAACTCTGCCACTAATAAGCAATAGGTCTGGAGGATGTTTCTCATCTGTGTCTCAGTTTTTTCAGACTCGGAGTGCAACAGATTGAGTTCTTCTTATCTAATATGTTTACGCATTGAAGTTCTTTCTCACCGTTTCTTTCTAGGCTGTTTCAACATATCAAAAGAAAATTAAATTATAGGAAATTCCAATACCCTCTCATAATGTACAACCAAAGTAATTTAAATAAATTATAATATAAAACACTCAAGTCAGTGGTATTTCAAGGTCTACTTCCCTTGCTGGAGCACAAGATCTACCACTTGCTGGAGCAAAATTAAAGCAAAAAGGAAGAATCAAGGATGAGGGCTAAAAGTAGAAAAGAGTAGGTGGCAGAAAGTATAATTGTATAGAAGTTTGAGAAATATGCAGACTAATTAATGAATTTAATAGTAAAATGTCAAGGAAAGGATATTAAAGGGATAATTGAAGGTCAAGTGCAAGGTAGAAAACATTTTAAAGACACCGTAAATATTCAGAACAACAAAAACTATAGGTGGTATAAATCAGTTAATGTAATTATTTAAACAAGTTCCAGTTATATAATTCATCCCTTCTGAAATAAAGAGACAGGAAAATAATTAACATTTACTGAACACCTATTATATGTCAGGTTCCGGGCCAGATGGTAATTTATGAGTTCATTGAAGGATTAACAAAAGAGACATCATGAATAACTTCTTTATTATGCATAAGCTTTGGAGAATCAAAGAAGTGTTAGTCTTTGCTCTGAATTAAGTAGGATTTGAGCACAGGCCTATCATTAGATGCTTCTCCAGTGACTCCTGCTTTGGCCAGACTTGAAAACCATGGACCAAACACATATCCTTTAGAATGGGTATTTATTCCCAACTGCTGAAAATGCACATTTCTTCCAACTGTGTACAAGATAGCAAAGAATCACAGCAGGGGGAAGGCACTAGGAGGTGTGTGGCTTTACATAGCTGAGAGCAGGGATGTGCATAGACTGAAAGATGGGAAAGGGCTCCGAAAGCAGCCATGGGCCTGCTCAGGCTTAGTTACTCAAGGAGATAAGATAAGTGGGTATGGTTGGCAAAAGGGGTATGGAACATGTGTGTATTGTGATTAGGATTAAGGCATGAATAGAAGATGTCATATTTCTCTAGTCTTAAGTGTTGGACTATGGGAATTGGAAGCCCTAACTAAAGTCCTGAATTAATTGAGAGTGGCAAGACTTTTTCTAGATGGGGTTCAGGGATGTCAAGATCTTCACTAGTCTGAGAGTGAGCAATTGGCTAATGTGTACACTAACAATTGTGGGTTCCTTCTCCCTGATGTTCACAGCCTGGAACTATACCTTCTGAGACCTCCTACTGAGACTAGTTAAGTGCTCCTACCATGCTGAAGCTTATAAACCTTCTGGGGTTCTGGGCTGTGGAAAGGTGAAGTTCTATCAAAACATGAAGGCCACCTAACTCCAGATTTTATGTTCATTTGTCTATTTGTCCTTTCTTCATCCATTAGGAAGTTAATGAACCCTTAAGAGAATTTTCACAAGGATTAAGCACCACAAGCAATGTGTAACCTGAGCAATCAGGAGAATGAAGCAGACAAAGTCTAAGTTGTCACCTTAGGATACAAAGTGAGCTAGAAGCCAACCGGTACTACATAGAGAAACCATGTCAAACAAAAAGCACAACTAAACACAGGGGGAAATAGCAATACAGCAAAAGTTCATCCAAATTTACACAGTGCACTCTATGAAGTACAAGAGCAGGAGCTGTAGGGAGGTCACAGGGTAGCATTGTATAACTAATAGCATGAGTAGTGCTTAATTCCTGGACAGGTCAGGGAGAGGGTGGAAATAGCAAGAATAAGGAATATCGCAGGGAACCAGATAGGGGGTGACTTAGAAGGCTCACTAGGATTATAGATCACAGCCTGTGCTGCTAATGCAACAGAAGCTCTCATGCATGCATAAACATAGCCAATGTGCTTACCTTTTAAGAGCTTCCAGTCTCCCCAAGTAGACAGAGTACATATCTCATAAGGATTCACTCATGTCTAATTGAAGGCATGTGCAATTCATGTCAAAGAATCTGGCTTCTAAAATAGGTTCAGAGTTGACTCTTGGTAGAAACTGGCAGTGGCTCTAGATCCCTTTTAGAGGGTGAGCCGAGATATTCTGCTAGAATACATCTAGAAGATCAGAGCCTGAACTAAGAAAGAGTTAAGGATGAAGTTTTAAGACACTGGCTTGTTGACTCTTAGCCAGCCACAAGGCTACTGTAAAGTGGAAGACTTCAGGACTAGAATTTTCATAAGTAGGATAGTAGGAAGCCAAACATGGAGAAACACTGAGGGTAGAAAACACTGAAATGGAGGTACTAAGGCTTGAAATAGAAATGTAGAAAAAGATGAGAGCTCTAGATAGAGTCTAAGGTTCTGTATTAAGAGCTGAGAGGTAGCAATGTGCCCAGAGCTAGAAAGGTAAGAGGTACAAACTGAAAGACATTCAAGGGAGAGCAAGGGGTTCAGGCCAGGACCCTGCCACCTTGAGTACAGAAGCCACAGAGGAAAGGATAAAGCATTGCATCCAAAGTTTTCAGGAAAGTGAGGAAGTCCCTTCTATTCATATACATCAACCCCAGTGGTTAAAGAAGCAGACTTATGGTTTATCGTTGGTGAAAAGTGGACTAGCACGTGGCCTATAGATCCTTCCTTTTGTGAAACACTGAATAGAATCTGAGTATGGCACACTGTGTGAAATTATAGACAGGGTGCTATAAAGGAGTCAGAGAGAGAACTGTGTTTTTCAGAATGTTTAAAATGAAAGGTTTTTTTAACAGTCTTGCCGACTTGCAAAGTATTGGAAAGGGATATATTTCCTATAGTGTACTGTGTTATACTGTGTTCCGGGGGAAGACAGAATCTGCTAAGTTCATAGGCACCATAGATTACAGTAGCAGAAGAACACCATAAAACATGGCCTTTGGAGACTCTGAAATATTCTGCTTTTCAAGAATTTAATCTTCTCTGAAGAGCCAAGACATTGGGGTACCACTAAACTTTATACAGAAAATCTTTGGAAGACCAGAAATAGTAATTTCAGTACCTTGACATTCTCAGTAGTTGCCCATAATGCCCTTTGGCCTAGTCATAAAATGGTATTCCCATACTGCTCTGTTCTGAAAACCTCCTTCCTTACTGAATGCTGTGTGCTGCGTCAATGTTTCTGCAGGTAAATATGCCGTAGGCTTCACCTCTGTGGAGCTTAAGATGGCAGTGGGAGGTGAGAGTCAAAGTGATAAGTGATTAAATCTAGAGGTAATATAGAACATTACTTCATAATTCCACACCGTAAGCTGAATATCAGCCTAAAGAAAAGGAAGAGAAATTAAGATAAATAAAAGAAGGGGCAAGAAAAAAGAGGAAAATGACTAAAGAAATGATGAATATGCTTGATTAGAGAAATAACTTCGGTATGAATACATACATTGCAATATCTGGACATCATGAAGTATTTCTTACATACATACAAGAAAATGATAAAATTACATTTAATTGAGCAGTAAAAGCCCAGTACTAGTATGGTGTACTGAGATGGCACAAGAGTTAACAACTGTGTTCTATTTCGTTATCAAATTGTTTCTGGCAAAATGGACCTTCCTCTAAGGTCTCTACAATATAGAAAGGCACATTGATAAAAAAAATAGTTTAGAAAAAATTGCTAACCACTTAGTCCTATGTATCATTTAGTGGACTTGAGCCTTTAATGGTGAATAGAAGATTTCTCCAAAGATTTTTCTCAAAAAAAGAAAAATGATTTTCCATGGAGTATAATGTTACTAAGAAACGTTTTGTGTTAAAGAATGAAAGCCTTGAACTTATTGAAAGCCTTTTGAATTCTATTCCATCTAATCTATCTAAAATTTGACTGAACATTCATCAAGCATCTCACGTACAGATCAAGCCAGACACAGCTCAGTATTTTGAGATAGGTTTCTGAATTTGCTTCTACCCTCAGGCTACACAATTTACACACAGTTTCCTTCTGAAGGCAATTCACTCCAGAATACCCTTTTAAATGACTAAAGGAGCAGCATCTTAATTTTTGATTCGTGAATGCTCCTTGTAGTCATTATTGGACTAATAGTATCTAATGTTTGGAAAAAAGCTTTGTTTACAAATCATTTTGATATAAATTATCCTACCATTTGGAAGTAACTATTCTCATTTTCTAGGCAAATCTCTCATTTATAATAACATCATTAAGACCTGTAGCCATGGCTCCTAACACCAACCATAATGCAATGTTTTCCGTGAAGACTTGGAAATACAAGATTTAGTGTTGGTTTGGGCAGAGTTTAATATCTATCCTTTTACAGTGCAACCATTATTAGGTTTGTTATATTCTTTTGCTTACAACTCTTGTTTTGGAAATCTAGATACAGTTTTTTTTTTTCCTTTTTAAAATTTGGTTGTGTATATATGTGTATTTGTATGTACATGCTGACCCATTGTGAGTTGCTTTAATAATCATTTTCTAAATGGTTAGCAGAATAAAAGTATGTTTTCCCCTAGGACCTACAAACTGTCTAGCAACATCATAGCCTATTTCATAAAGCTTATTGTTACATTCCATAACTTGAAGGTAAAACTCCATTGTTGCAGATACCACATACTTGAGGAATAGAACATGAAGAAATCAAGTTGGTTCTGATTTGAAAGACTCATTCGTATTGGCTAGCTTTCAAGATACTGAAGATGCTATGCATAATTCTAGAGAAGAAAAGCAATCATTAATCAGTTTTAACAAGCTCTGAACTATGCACGCTACATAGGCTTGTCAAGATACACTCACTGATATAACAGTGGCATGAATTTTCTGGGACTACCCAAAGATTTGCTTAGTTAGTACAGTTTTCTTTTCTTTCTCTTTTTTGTTTCTCTCTGTGTCTCTCTCTTTTTCTTTCTTCAGAAAAATTTTTAAAAATTTTATTAGGTGTTTAGAGAGGATCTGCTTGTGAGTTCAAGTGCCCATGTAGGCTAGAGGAGGGAATCAAATCCCCTGGAGCTAGAGTTACAGAAAGTTGTCAACCTGAGAACTTATGTTGGGTCTTCTGCAAGAGTAGTACATGCTTTTAACTGCCAAGCTGTCTCTCAAATCTCTAGATGCATTTTTCCTATAAAACTATATACTTTTATATTTCTACAGTTTACTGTTACTTTTATATTTTTACAAAACTAAATTTACTCTTACCTTTGATTCAGTAATTTTACCTCTAGTTAATCACTCAAATAGATGTGTCTACTTTAGAAAGACTACTTATGACCCTTTCACAATTATAACCTATCTAAAGGATAAAGGCCCCCATACTCATTCAATGGAATGTCAATTATCAATAAGGAATATTTAATAACAGGTAGACAGAGTCTGAATTGATCCCCCCAAATATTATATTAAATTAAGGAAGCCTCAAACAAAAAGCACATAATGTACACCATGTGTATTTAGTTCTAGAATGGGGAAACATATATTCTGGTGGAAAATAATTGATGAAGGAATTATCTTGAGTGGGGAGGAGTTGGCAGGATAGTGCTAGTGAATGGCAACAGTCAAGAGGAAACTGTCCAAGGCTGGAGTGGTCATTTGTTCATTCATACAGGAATGAAAGTTCATTTATCAAAGCTCAACCAGTACTGCACTTGAAGTTTATGCAATGGATTTAATGTAATAATTACCTTAGAAGAAAGAACTTCAAGTACTAAATTCTAATTGATGATGCTGTCTGCTGGAGATACTCAGTGGAGATATATACCAAAACAATTTATTTTGAATTAATAGGATAGGTTGATGGAGCATTGTAGTTAGAGGGAAATACGATAATACAGTAAAATAAAAGATGAATTAGGAGTCTAGGAGATTTCACAGGTCTTCAGTTTAAAATTTATTTAACTTTCACATAATAAAATGTCAAGAAAGACTAAAAGTACATTTTTTCAAGGTGTTCTGCTTATTCCAATTCATCCGTGTTGGTGTACACCTCCTATCTGCATTTACAACTCACACATTTTGCATAAGCCTTGGTTCATGCAGATTCTAGTTGACCACAGAATTCACTTCTTCTTCTTCTTGGTTGTATAGTTACTTTTTGACAAGCCATGCCTATAAGTACTTAACATCTAAGGTTAAATATACCAGTGACAGCATTAGCTGTTCTGTGGAAGGTTGTGGAGCTGTACATACAATGTCCTTTTCTTACTGAAGAAGTAATATTTGCCAATCACAAATATCTGCTATGAACTTCTTACTAGAGGTACACTTCTCCTGGTTAAACTAGAGATCTGTGGGATCTTTTCCTAGTATAACATCTATTCCACTGACTTAGGAACAACTCTCTATTATTCATACTACTTCTATCTGTAGACTCCAGCTTTCAAAAAATCTATGCTAGTGACTATCACACTAATCAGAATCTTTGCTTCTTGAAGGTATGAATATAATATGAATAATCATTTATTTATCCTCTAAGTAAATGTCATAACCTAGTGATAATGGGTCATCTTCCAAAGTATGAATCAAGCATTTTCTTAATAATTTCAAAATACGCAAATCAACCAACTATGTCCCAATGCAGCCAGGTCATTTCTATCAATGAGTCAACTTCCAAACATGTAGCATCTGCAAAAAAGAGGGCTAGTGGCGAGAAGATGGAAATATTTACACTCCTTACATTTGTGCACTCTTAGTCCATAAATAATAATAAAGAAGACGGTGTGTTCCTATTCACAATACTTAATTTACTGGCATTTTTCTAGCAGAATGTTCATTTAGACTCAAAAATTCATATCAAAGTATATTCCAGCTGGTTGTTTCATAAGTCATAATATTAGCATCAAAAATCACTTATTCTTTGAAATATGTCTCAACTGTTGATTTACTATATTCTTGATAACGAAGCAGGTGCCTACAGGACACAGAATGTCAGTAGAAGAAAGCAGAAGAGAACCACTGATGTTTTCCTGAGCATGGGTTTAGTGGAAGAAATATATCTATGCCAGAACATCTCATCCTATAATATGCAGATGTAAAACACTGAAACACGGACATGTATACCTGTCTATGGTATTGCTGGAACTCATGTTAGCCTTTAGGCTTCCAATTGCCAGGTTGGAAGATCTGAGTTGGGAAATTATTGAACATGACAGTTTCCTTGTCAGGGTGAATAACAGAAACAAATAGGCTTGTGAGGCAATCATAGAAACATGAAATCCAGCCATGGGTATTCTGTTTCTATGTTTGTTACATGTTCATGGCTTACTGAATGTGAAAATAAATGCATTCATATCCTTTACTTTCATATGTAGAGCTACAGTTATAAAATTATTAGTGGCAACATTAAAACAGTGTTTCAGAATATTTTCATTTTATTGGCTCATAAAATTTATGCAATTTGATTAATTCCAATTATCAAATTATTGTGCTAGCAAACACAAGATCAGTGTGGAAAACTTCTGAGTGTACTAATGAGGATATTTGCAAATGGGCAGCACCATTTCGGAGTTGATGCTTATCTGAAGAATAAGGAAAAACAACAGGAAAGCAAGATAGGCTCTAGAATTTTCTTTCTTTCTGCGTCTTCACCCTGTCAGCCATTTCCCTCTGCATTATTATATCCTATGAGGAAGAAGCAAGCTTCTTAGTAGTAAACAACAACCATAGAGTGTAACCAGCATTGTAGATTCGCTGGATTTCTTTTCTAGCAGTTTGTTTTCCTTATTTAGCAGAATGCCTAAGGTATGTTTTAAGTTATAAAATATATTTTTATATATTTTTAAGTTTTTATATTTGTTTAAGTTATAAAATTTATTGATGATTATGTTGAAGGCCAGCTTTGACACCACAGGATAAGCTGAGGAAGGCCAAGTGTGGAGTTGGTGATCAGCAGGTTTTTCTCTGAGAGAATAACATTTGTTTTACTAGAGTTGGCACTCCCTGTGACTAGTGAGAAATTCTCTAAGCTCTTTAAAGAGTCTTTGGGAACCAGGCAAGAAGGAAAAGAGAAAAGTGTGTGTGTGTGTGTGTGTGTGTGTGTGTGTGTGTTTCTTTCACTGGAGAACCAAGAACATTGGGGCAGGTAGCGATGAGCATGGCAGTACCACTGGGACGATCTGAAAGCTTACTGTATTCATTTTCTAACTTAAGCATCCCTCATTATTTTGTAAGGGAGGGGAACAGTCTCTTATTTCTAACTTTATTACAACTTTCTGTCAAAACAACTTAGGCCATCTTCTGAAACTTTCTTATCAGCTACACTAACTTCCTAAAACTATTTAAATCAAACCAGAAATTCCATAAAATCATTATTTTATCTAAACAATATTATTTTTTATCAAAGTTCATCTTTATGTTGATATCCAGGAAAATTGCCAAATAGAGTGGACTGTCACCCAGGAGTTATCAAACCAGGCTATAGGCAGTGAGTGTCTCCCCATGCCTAAATCACACCATGGTAGATACACGAGGAATATAATAATGACAAACATGAGAAGGGACAGCACTAGTAAGAAGCAGTCCTTGGCTATACATGGACTGACCCTGGACTCTGACCTCATAGGTAGCAATGAATATCCTAGTAAGAGCACCAGTGGAAGGGGGAAGCCCTGGGTCCTGCTAAGACTGAACCCCCAGTGAACTAGACTGTTGGGGAGAGGGCAGCAATGGGGGAGGGTTGGGAGGGGAACACCCATAAGGAAGGGGAGGGGGGGGGGATGTTTGCCGGAAACCGGAAAGGAATAACACTCGAAATGTACATAAGAAATACTCAAGTTAATAATAATAATAAAAAAAAAAGAAGCAGTCCTTGGTTAAAGCCCCTGGGGCTGGGTCTGTTCAGGATATACCCATCACAATTGTGCAAGATGGTGGGCTATCTCCAGGAAGGTCACCTCTTGCAGCTCCTTCTGCATGTCATCTTCCAGAAATATGCTAAAGGCTAGAAACTACAAAATTTCAGCTGGCCAGAGTCCTCTTCCATATCATCTCATATGACAAAGATGAACAGAAGGTGAGAGGAAAGAAAGTACTGTCGTAGCCTGTTGGACCTCTATAACCAACAAGAGTCCATTCATGACAACAGAAGCCACACAATTGAAACACTCTACATTAGAGACTATCTCCCCATACTGTGGCCTGAGAATAATGTTTCCAATACATACTCATGGCATGTTTTCCAACCATGACTAACCCTGTCTTCTTAGATGAAGTTTTTCAAACTCTGAAAAAACATTTAATGTAATATTATAGAATATGAAATGGACATATCTCTTATTATTCCATGCATTTGCATAGAATGCCCAATCTCTTAAGCCACGGTTTATCTTTTATAAACTTAGAAGGATAGCAATGCCTCACTTAGAGTTAAATAAAGTAGCATGTAAACAAAAACGAAAGAAAACCACTTAGAAAAATCATACACACAAAGTACTTCATCAACACAGTTATGGTTATTTCCTCAGACATCCCAATGGGAGGGTTTACTGTTAAGTAGAAGCTCTTGCTACAGTGATTGCAATGGTGACATTGGCATATAGGATCAATTTAAGCCTTACATCATGTCCCCAGATAGTCTGAGCCTATGACATAACACCACAGTGCAAAATCCATCCTTACAGACACATGTAGAGGTCTGTCTCTGATAAATAACTCTATGTTCCTTGGAACAAATAGTTTCTATAGGCTTCTGGGAACACTTTTAAAAAGATCACTTGTCCATATTCTATAAGAAAACCTTTTCCTATCACTTCTTAGTTTGACATGGAGTGCTCTTGACCTTTAGCCAAAGCTCAGAACCAACCTTGAATGACAATCAACAGGGACAATGTTCCCCTGTGACATAGAGGATTTCAGTTTTATGGATACCTGAACTGCCACCTGCCGTCAGGACACCCACATTTTATATAAAAATAAAATAAGAACCAAGATGACTGTTTCATCTGCTATGCATACACTGGCTTCCCAACTTTATGTATTATCTCACAGTATGTTGTTGACAAGAACGTTTTGTTTTACTTTTAAGACAGATTATGCACCTGATTATATATAAAATTAAGTATCCAGCCTGAGAGACTTTCTGTGCTTGTAGTCAATTCATTTGCTCAAAATAGGGAATATTAAGTAAGAATTCAAAAGAAAGAAACTGTCATGTGTCTTCAGAGTCCTTTATTTTTCGTAATTTTGAAATTGTTAAGAAATATTATTTGGGTATATTATAGAATGTTCTTCACTGAAGTATGTTTTCTATATAGCATCATGCAAACTTGAGTGACCATTTTTTGAGAGTGCCTTAGTTTGGGTTTTATTGCTCTGAAGAGACACCATGACAAAGGCAACACTTATAATGGCAAACATTTAATTGGAGCTGACTTTTTTATAGCTAGAAGGAAAGAGTACAGAGTTTATCTGAAGCATGTTATGACATTCACCTGCGATTTGGAACTTGGATAGGGAAAATTAGGGTTAATTCTATATGACGCTCCATTGCCGAAACTAGTGTGGGAGAGAGACAGCCAGAAGAGCTACTAATCAGAGATATAATGTTAGTTCTATCTGGCCCTATGGTGCTGGAACTAACACCCAGGGAGCAACTACCTGGGTCCAAGAGTACCAAGGAGCCAGCATGGAGAGGACACGTGGGAACCAGTTGTGCCTATTTTTCATATTTTACAGCAACACTTTAGTCCATTATCATCATGGAAGTAAGCATGGCATTATGTAGGCTTACGTCTTGCTGGAGAAGGAGCTGAGAGTTGTACATCTTGATAGAATGGTAGCCAGAAGAAGGTTCTCTTCCTCCTGGAGACAAAGCATAGCCAAAGTCCAAACAAGTCATAATCTTATCTTACCTTGCCAAGAGAATACATCATTAGTATGACTTATCAGTCCTGCTAGCATCCTTGGTCACCTGTCCAGGAGTGTTTATCTGGTTTTTCTATTAAAAATTGCCCCCCTTTTCTTCTCCTTTCCACATTGTACTCTTAAAAACACAATTCCTATGCAGAGTCCATAACACAGATTTGAAAGTTATATAATATCTATATGAACTATTAGAATTAATATTTTCATTCCATGTGTTTATGTATTCAGTGATTGATGTGTGCTAGTATGGGTTCATATTTATTTTGTTGCTCAAGTTGTTCTATGTGATTTTATTCACATGAGTCATGTCTTCACTGATACTTTCTAGAATGTTTTTAGTGTTGATATAATTCTTTCTTTCTTCACTTTAAGAAGTTCTATGATAAGTTCTATGTCACACATGTTCTTTCAATTGCTCAATTCCAATATGTCTGTGTCATGCCATGTCATGTATCTATTGTTGCGGAACAATGCTATTTCATTGTCTTAGAAACTCCTGTATTTCAGCTACAAACTCACTTCTCTTTCTGATCTTATGGTTCACAGTGATTTTTTTCATCATCTTTATAGTCTTACCTTTTCATAAACATCAGAGTTAAACAGTAAGCAGTCTTGGGGATGACCCCTTTCATGTAAAGTTCTTACATGTGCTTTGCATTGCAATAGATCCTTTGCTATAACTAACTAGAATTCTGTGATTGTAATAGTTTACTCATTTGTTGATTAATGTAATGGTTAATTTAATTATTATTAACTGTGAATCAATTTGACATAAGCATTCAGGGACAGACTTCTCTGCAGACAAGTTTTTAGTTCAGTCAGGTAAATACCTAGGAGCACTGTTGCAGCATCGTGTATAATGCTATGTTTGCCTTTGTAAGGAAGGACGTGGGTTATTTCAAAATATTTTCAACACCAACATTTCATGTTTCTACTAGTAGACATGTATCTCAGTCACTGTTCTATTTCTGTGAAATGACACAATGACCAGATAAATTTATAGAACAAAGCCTTTAATAGGGGGGCTTACTTACAGTTTTAGAGGTGTTGGTTCATTATTACTGATTATGTCAGGGAACATGGCAGCATACTTGGTGCTGGAGCAGTAGCTGAACACTGAGGCTCCTCTTAAAAAAACTTTTCAGGTAAAAATGAAGGTATGAAGGTAAAGAAGGCTAGTGAAAGCTCCAATTTTTATCACTCTCCACAAAGAGATTATAACGCGTGCATGCACACACACACACGCACGCACGCACACACACACGCACAAACAACTAAAAAGATAACATGTCCAGTTTTGTTCTCTAGCCAACAGTGAGCAATGCTACCATGTGGTTTCACAATAAAGTCTATGAACAATTAATGGAGAACGCTGCCCTGTAGGAAAGAGGAGTTTCAAATAGCAAGCCTTCAGTTAGTACAGAAAGTAGCTGGAAGAGTACCTCACTGATGGCAGTAACTTCAACAGTTACACATCAGCTGGCTGATGCCACTGTAGAAATGGCAATATTAGAATTATCTTGTAAAGATGGTTCTCTGCCTGTATGTATATGATCATGCACATATCTGTGCTTGTATCCCATGCATAACATAATGTTATTGAAAGATTAAAATGTTTTAATTTTATGTGTTTGTCTCCATTCCTAAGAGTGCACCACATACGTATCTAATACCTGCAGAGGCCTGAAGGCACCAGATCCCCCAGAACAGGAATTACAGATGATTGTGATGTGTGTGCTGGGAAACAAACTCTAGTCCTCTAAAAGAACAATCTCTTCAGCCTTGAGTGGAACAAAAATGATACATGATCTCACTGTATAGTCCTGGCTGGTCTGTAACCTACAATGTAGTCTAGTTTCTCCCGATGAGATCCATCTGTATTTGCCTCCCTGATGCTGGAATTAAGGGAGAATTCTGCTATGTCTGGACTATATGAAAATATTTTAAATTAATATAAATTAATATGCAAGTTCCATTTTCAACATGAAAAATAATATTGTACTTTTAATTTTCTAAAGAAGTTATCTCTCTCTTTCTCTCTCTGTCTCTCTGTCTCTCTCTCTGTCTTTCTGTCTCTCTCTCTCTGTGTCTCTGTGTGTGTGTGTAAACTACTTTCCCAGTGATCAGTAGTATGATTTCAGGTCATTTTTAATAATTTCTAAACCATACACTGAATCTTAACATTTGTTCCTTCATCACCTGCCTTAAATACAGTGCTGGGCTCTTCACCAACTTTCCAGTGAACATTCAGTGCAGAGACGGAATGACAATGAGAGAGTGCTTCTATACCCCAGGCTCTTCCAAAGATCTAGTGCCAGGATGCCTCCAACAATACTGGGATCTGTACCTTGTACATGACCCTAGCAAAGGAATGGTAGGGGCAGGAAGACAACCCCAATACGTCTTCCACATCCTGCTCTGAACATGGCACAGCCCAGAAGCCTGCCTGTATTTATACCAATGCTCAGTCTCTACTGGGATTTCACCTTTGGACATCCCCCCTTCTCCTGGTGTGTAAAAGAAGTCTCCAAGTTTGTGCCCTTATATTCTTATATTTGGGTTTGTGTTCAGAGAAAATAGATTTATGGGTGTGTTAGATGATAAAGATTTGTGCCTGTGTGTGTGTGTGTGTGTGCACGCGCGCGCGCAAAAAGGTTGTATGTATACATCAGCAGTCTACCACACATAACAACTTTCCTATTGTAGTTAGCATTTGCTGTTAGAGAAAAGAGTGGTTTCATCTGAGTTTCTTAGAAACCTAAGCATTACATACACTCCTAAAAGTAGGGGAATGTGAATTAGAGATAATGAAGTTTTGATGCAACTCTTGGTATGTTGCTTTTTTAATCACAAGCAGAGGTTTTTTGAGCAGTTAGTATGGATAGGTGAACAGCGAGGTATGAGTGGAAGGGTGAAGTAAGCCTTGCTACCTTTTAGGACCCAATCTTGTTCTACAGACTTAGAGTCCACATGCCCTGCTAACTCCATGTTCTAGGCTCTTGTTAAACTGCTTGCTTGTTTTCCCCTGCAAATACTAACCAGAATGTGGCTTTTCTGTGTTCTTTGTCTTTAAATATTCCCTATAATATGGACTCAGTGCTGCTCTGTGAGAGAAGTGTTTCTTTCCAGGCAGTAGCAAGCCAGTTTAATACAGACTCTCAATTTGAACTTCAGTTGTGTGAAGTCATCTCTGGGCTTTTACTTCATAACATAATGATACAACATAACTGTTTTGTTAAGTTAACTGGTTCCACAGTGAGGGATGTGGTAACAGTAAGAACCCATCAATCCTCTTCTCATGTCTAGGTTTTTAGAAGGAATGCCTCAAAAGCTATGGCTTTCAGGCAGGGACTGGCAATGGAGCAAGTGGCCTTCACTCCTGTAGCAGATTATGCTGCCTCTGACTGAGGCCTTGGCAAGGTACTTCAGTATCTTCATGAGATGTAACTGGTTCCAAGAGCAATCTTTACAAAAGTAAACGACAGATTTTTGATTTAGGCTCAGAAACTGTCTACTCTGTGGACAAAGGCAGTGACTGTTACCTGCTCAGGCTCAAAGAAAATAGCCTCAACCTAGACAAAAGGATTCTATAATGAAAAAAGAATTATACTATTTCCAATTCGTGGTCTGCCAAAGTGAGTTGGGCTCTAAAATATTGTGCTGGCTAATCTTGCTTGTCAATTTGACTAAATCTTGAATTAACTAAACCTGCTAGGCAGAACGGTGAAGATTTTTTCTTGATTGGCTAATTTGAAGTTGGAAGACCCACCTTAAATCTGGGTCATACCTCTGGTGACAACCTATATAAAGGACATGGAAGAATAAACCTCTTGTTATTTGCCTTCTTGCCCTCAATCTACCTGACATGCTCACTCCTTCACTGGCACAGAGTCTATTTCTTTGGGATTCTGGATTCTGAAGAATAATTAGCAGCATGGAGTAAACACCAATTAGATTGTTGGGCTTTCCATCAAGAGGTAGCTATCATTAGAATAATTAGACCATGGCCTGTAACAACTCTAATAAATACAATATATACTTTTTATCAGTTCTGTTTATATAAAAAAAAACCCTGACTATTAAAAATATAGGGCACCCAAATCCCAAGGGGGAGAGAGCTGGACTCTCACAGTCTCAGACAATTCTGAGACCTCAGGGGAGACTTCCACTTCTGCTCACTTTCCTGACCCAAGAGGAACCCTCTTAGTGCTCTCTGTGCCCTCTGGGCAGAGGGACCTAGGAGCAGTAGGGGCAGGACACTTCAGGTTTCTGTATGCACTGAGAGCTGAAAGCCAGTTGCCAGGAGCACCTACAAACCTGAGAGCAGAGGTAAGACCATCTCTTCTGCACCAAGCAACCTGCCTGGAGGCCTCAGGTCAAACAAACCCAGGAGCAGCTCTCTGCTCCCAGATCTGACTGAAAGAAAAGAGGTCAACAGGAGTGCTGACACACAGGCCTACAGGAGAATCAAGCCACTGGCAGAGATAGCAAACAAACTAATACCAGAGACAGCCTGATGGCTAGAGGCAAGCACAGGACCAAAAACAATAGAAGCCAAGAGTACTTGGCATCATCAGAACCCAGTTCTCCCACGAAAGCAAATACTGGATATCCAAACATACCAGAAAAGCAAAATTTGGATTTAAAATCACATCTCATCCCTTAAAGGAATACAGGACAACACAGGTAAACAAATAGAAGCCCTTGAAAAGGAAACACAAAAATCCCTCAGAGAATTGCAGGAAAACAAAATCAAACAGGTGAAGGAATTGAACAAAACCGTCCAGGATGTAAAAATGGAAATAGAAACAATAAAGCACAAAGAGAGAAAACCCTGGAGATAGAAAACCTAGGAAAGAGATCTAGAGTCATAGATGCATCACCCACAGAATACAAGAGATAGAAGAGAGACTCTCAGGGGCAGAAGATACCACAGAAGATACCTACACAACTGTCAAATCCAGGACACAATGAGAAGATCAAGCTTAAGGATAATAGGTATAGAAGAGAATGAAGACTCCCAACGTAAAGTACCAATAAATATCTTCAACAAAATTATAGAAGAAAACTTTCCTAATCTAAAGAAAGAGATACCCATAAGCATACAAAAAGCCTATAGAACTCCAAATACATTGGACCAGAAAAGAAATTCCTCCTGTCACATAGTAGTCAAAGCACCAAATACACAAAACAGGAAAGAATATCAAAAGCAGTAAGAGAAAGAGGTTAAGAAACATATAAAGGCAGACCTATTAGAATTATGCCAGACTTCTCACCAGAGACTATGAAAGCCAGAAGATCCTGGGCAGATGTCATTCAGACCCTAAGAGAGCACAAATGCCAGCTCAGGCTACTGTATCCAGCAAAACTCTTGATTGACATAGATGGAGAAACCAAGATATTCCAAGAGAAAAACAAATTATCACAATATCTTTCTACAATTCCAGTCTTACAAACAATAATAGATGGAAAACTCCAACACAAGGAAGGAAACTACACACTAGAAAAAGCAATAAAGTAATCTTGCACAAAACCAAAAGAAGATAACTACACAAACATAATTCGACTTCTAACAACAATAACAGGAAACAACAACACTATTCCTTAATATCTTACAACATCAATGGACTCAATTCCCTAATAAAAAGACATAGGCTAACAGACTGGATACAAAAAACAGCACAGCATTTTGCTGCAAAGATGAAACACACCTTAGAGACAAAGACAGATGCTACCTCAGAGTAAAAGGCTGGAAAACAACTTTCCAAGCAAATGGTCAGGAGAAACAAGCTGGAGTAGCCATTCTAATATCAAATAAAATCAACTTTCAACCAAAAGTTATCAAAAAAGATAAGAAAGGACACTTCATATTCATCAAAGGAAATATCCACCAAGATGAACTCTCAATCCTAAATATCTATGCTCCAAGGGCAAGGGCACCTACATTCATAAAAGAAACCTTACTAAAGCTCAAAGCACACGTTGTACCTCATACAATAATAGTAGGAGAGTTCAACATCCCACTCTCATCAATGTACAGATCATGGAAACAGAAACTAAAGATGGACACAGTGAAACTAATAGAAGTTATGGGGTTGGGAATTTGGCTCAGTGGTAGGCGCTTGCCCTATGCGCAAGGCCCTGGGTTCGGTCCCCAGCTCGAAAAAAAAAAAAAAAAAAAAAAAGTTATGAATCACATGGATTTAACAGATATATCTAGAACATTTCATACTACAACCAAAGGAATATTCCTACTTCTCAGCACTTCATGGTACCTTCCCCAAAATTGACCAAATAATCTGTCATAAAACAGGCCTCCACAATAACAAGGAGACCAAAATAATCCCATGCATCCTATTAGACCACCACGGACTAAGGCTGGTCTTCAATAGCAACAATAACTGTAGAAAGCTCACATACACATGGAAGTTGAATGATGCTGTATTCAATAATAACTTGGTCAAGGAAGAAATAAAGAAATTAAAGACTTTTTAAAATGTAATGAAAATGACACAACACACTCAAATTTATAGGACAGAATGTGTGGTTGTAAAAATATAAAAATAAAAAAAGTATTGTTGGTCTTTTACCCCACTAGGTCCGCACCGCGGTGCCCCAAGATATCGGCTAGATATCTTGGCAGAAACACATCCCAGCCGCACACTTTCCTACACTCAAACCCTCACATAAAAGAACACACAACACAATAATCTTAGATCCAATTGATAAGATATAATTGCCCACTTAAACATACAAAGCCCAGTACCATCTGTCCCTTAGGAACATTAATAACAACCTGTAAATACACAGAGCAGAATCTTAACATTGCCTGCCATATTGTCCTGCCATGGCTTCTCTACTTCTCCTATCTTCTGTCTCCTCCTTTCTCTTCCAGTCTCCTCCTCTTCCTTCAAACTTTTCTCCCGCCCATCCTTCCTTCTCCTCCAATGATAGGCCTCCTTCTATGCTGTACCTGACCCTCACCTGTACTTTACAAATTCAGTCAAGAGGTGGTTCTGGTGAAGTCACCTGAGTTCTGAGTACAAGACTAGGCAGCTGTCCATGGGGCAGTGGAATTAGCATCAAAATACAGATAACTTCAGGGCAAACCACAACCAGAATGAAAGTAGTGCTAAGAGGAAAACTCATAGCTCTCAGTGATTCCAAAAAGAAACAGGGGAGAGGTTGCATTAGCAGCTTGAAAGCACACCTAAAAATTCTAGAACAAAAGAAGCAAATACTCAGAAGAGGAGTCGAAGAAAGGAAATAATCAAACTCAGGGCTGAAATCAGTCAAATAGAAGCAATAAGGACTATAAAAAGAATCAACAAAACCAGGAGGTGGTTCTTTGAGAAAATCAATAACATAGATAAACCCTTAGCCAAACTAACCAAAGGACACAAAGAGTATATCCAAATTAACAAAATCAGAAATGAAAAGGGAGAAATAACTACAGAATCTAAAGAAATTACAAAAATCATCAGATCCTACTACAAAACTGATGTTCAACAGAACAGTAAAATATGGATGAAATGGACAATTTTCTATACAAATAACAGGTACCAAAGTTAAATCAGGATCAGATAAACCATCTAAACAAGTCCATAAGTCTCAAAGAAATAGAAGCCTTTATTAAAAGTCTCTGAACCAAAATGAGCTCAGGACCGGATGGTTTTATTGCAGAAATCTATTCTTCATAGAAGACCTCATACCACTATTGTCCAAACCATCCACAAAATAGAAACAGATGGAGCACTACCCAATTCCTTCTATGAAGCCACAATTACGCTTATACCTAAACCACACAAAGACCCAACAAAGAAAGAGAACTTCAGACCAATTTTCCTTATGAATATCGACACAAAAATACTCAATAAGATTCTCACAAGCTGAATCCAAAAACACAGCAAAACAATCATCTACCATGATCAAGTAGGCTTCATCCCAGGCATGCACGGATGGTTTAATATACAGAAATCCATCAACATGATCCACTATGTAAACAAACTCAAAGGAAAAAAAAACGATATGATCATCTCATTAGATGCTAAGAAAACATTTGACAAAATTCAGCACCCCTTCGTGATAAAAGTCTTGGAAAGATTAGGAATTCAAGGCCCATGCCTAAACATAGTAAAAGAAATATAAAAAAAAACCCAAACAAACAAAAAACAAAACGAAACAAACAAACAAACAAACAAACAAAAAAACAGTAACCAACATCAAACTAAATGGAGCAATCCCACTAAATTCAGGGACCAAACAAGGCTGCCCACTCTCTCCTTACTTATTCAGTATAGTTCTTGAAGTCTTAACTAAAGCAATCAGACAACAAAAGGCAGTCAAAGGGATACAAATTGGAAAGGAAGAAGTCAAAATATCACTATTGGCAAGTGACCACAAGTGTTCCACTAGAAAAATACTATACCTGATAAACAACTTCAGCAAAGTGGCTGGTTATAAAATTAATGCAAACAAATCAGTAGCCCTCCTTTACTCAAAGGATAAACAGGCTGAGAAAGTAATTAGGGGAATGATACCCTTCAAAATAGTCCCAAATAACATAAAATAACTCAGAGTGACTCTAACCAAGCAACTGAAATATCTGTATGACAAGAACTTCAAGTCTCTGAAGAAAGAAATTGAAGAATATCTCAGTAGATGGAAGGACCTCCCATGCTCATGGACTAGCATGATTAATACAGTAAAAATGGCCATTTTGCCAAAAGAAATCCCCATCAAAAATCTAAGTCAATTCTTCATAGAGTTAGAAAAAACAATTTGCAAATTCATTGGAATAGCAAAAAACCTAAGACAGTGAAAACTATCCTCAACCATAAAAGAACTTCTGGGGGAAATCATCGTCCCTAACTTCAAGCAGTGTTGCAGAGCAATAGTGATAAAAATTGTATGGTATTGGTACAGAGACAGGCAGGTAGATCAGTGGAATAGAATTAAAGAACCAGAAATGAACCCATACAGCTCTGGTCACTTGATCTTTAACAAAGGAGCTAAAATCATCCAGTGGGAAAAAGATAGCATATTCAACAAATGGTGCTGGTTCAACTGGAGTTCAACATGTAGAAGAACGAAAATTGATCCATTCTTATCACCCTGTACAAAGCTTAAATCCAAGTGGATCAAGAACCTCCACATCAAACCAGATACACTTAAACTAACAGAAGGAAAAATGAGGAAGAATCTCAGGGCACTAGGCACTGGGGAAAGTTTTCTGAACAAAACACCAATGGCTTATGCTCTAAGATCAGGAACCGACAAATGGACCTCATAAAACTTTAAAGCTTCTATAAGGCAAAGGACACTCTCATTAGAACGAAATGGCAACCAACAGATTGGGAAAAGATCTTTACCAATTCTATATCTGATAGAGGGCTAATATCCAAAATATATAAGGAACTCAAGAAGTTAGACTCCAGTGAGACAAATAACCCTATTAAAAAATGGAGTACAGAGAACAAAGAACTCTTAGTTAGGAATACTGAATGGACAGGAAGTACCTTAAGAAATGTTTAACATCCTTAGTCATCAGGGAAATGCAAATCAAAACAACTCTGAGATTCAACCTCACACCAGTCAGAATGGCTAAGATAAAATCTCAGATGACAACAGATGCTGGTGAGAATGTGGAGAAAGAGAACTACTCCTCCATTGTTGGTGGGATTGCAAACTGGTACAACCACTCTGTAAATCAGTCTGGAGGTTCCTTCGAATATTGGACATTCCACTTCCTGAGGACCCAGCTATATCTTTCCTGGGCATATACCCAAATGATGCTCTAACATACAAGAACACCTGCTCCACTATGTTCATAGCAGCCTTATTTATAATAGCCAGAAGCTGGAAAGAACCCTGATGCCCTTCAACAGAGGAATGGATACAGATAAGGTGGTACATCTATACAATGGATTACTACTCAGCTATCAAAAACAATGACTTCATGAAATTCATAGACAAGTGAATGGACCTAGAAAATATCATCCTGAATTAGGTAACCCAATCTCACACACACACACACACACACACACACACACACATTGTATGCACTCACTGAGAAGTGGATATTAGCCCATAATCTCGAAGTACCCAAGATAAAATCCACAGACCACATGAAGCTCAAGAAGGATGACCAAAGTGCATATGCTTCAGTCCTTCCTAAAGGGGGAACAAAGATATTCATAGGAGGGGATATGAAGACAAAATTTGGAGCAGAGCCTGAAGGAATGGCCATTCAGAGCCTGCCCCTCCTTGTTATTCAGTCTATTTATATACAGGCACCAAAACTAGATAATATTGATTAAGCCAAGAAATGCATGCTGACATGCAAACCACTGAACTGAGAATGGGGTCCCTGTTGGAGGAGTTAGAGAAAGAATTTGAGGAGCTGAAATTGCTTGCAACCTCGTAAGAACTACATTACCAACCAACCAGAGCTCCCAGGGAGTAAACCACTACCCAAAGAGTATACCCAGACAGACCCATGGCTCCAGGTGCATATGTAACAGGAAAAAATACAGACTTTTAATTTGTCACCTGTTATTTCCTGGTGTATGAATAAGCATAAAAAATCAATGATTTGGAATGGTTTGGCATTTATATTATTAATACCACGGCACATACTCTCCCTAAAGGCTACTGAATGTTGAATGTACATAAGGTCTGTATGCTTAGATTGTGGCTGCTTCTATGATTCTATACTCTAACATGTATGATCAAAGGCTGTGGAGGGATATTTGATCATATTGAACCCTGAGGTTTATACTGGATAACCCTGTCTCTAGTTGTGGTGGGACTTAGCCCTAGCACATAACTTTAATCCAAAATCTTTCTGTTTTTTGCAAACAAGATTGAATAAAGTCATCCAAAGTTTAAGAGGTATAGCAAGCAACCAGTTGAGAAAAAAATGAACATAATTTAGAAAAAAATACGATAGACAGTGAAAGGAAATTATGAGGATGAATCTAGAGATGTATACAAAGCAGAAAGGAGGGGCATTCAGATGCAAGGGTTTTTAAGACACTGTGCAGGAGATCTGGTCTTTTCCTTCTGGTACATTGATTGAAGAGGAAGGTCAGCTGAGTGCTTTCTCTGCCTCTCTGAGTTAGCAGGCTTTCACCCCAGCATCTGGCTCCTGATGCTTCATTTAGAAAAAAAAAAATTAAACTATTGGGACTTTGTTTAAAAGTCAACAAAATATAGCTACTATTTTACTATGCCAGTCAGTTAGGTTTATGGAAGGCAGCAAAGTCTGTTTCAGATGAGGCTGGGAAACTCAGCTCACGTCGCTGATTTGCACATCATAAAAGCAGAGCAGCACTGAAGACACAACCAAAACTACTCAAAGCAAAGATAAGGTTGTCCTACCCTCACTCCACCTCCACATACACACTGAGAACCCAACAAGGTATCGTGGTAATCATGGGGACAAGACAGGGCAATTGCTTACGTTTGTTATTATAAATGAATTTTAATATTTCCGTAGCATATTCTGAAGATGGTTTACAAATCAGATGAATTCTGCCCCATTTTATTCTAAATGAAAGCACCTTCCATTTTTACAAATCAGTACTTAGACATAAAACCTCACACAGAGAACGATTACAATAGCTTTCTGATGCTATGCCAAATTGCCTGAGGTGATAGAGACGATGGAAAGACAGTAAAACTTAATTCTAGCTTGTGATTACAGAAGGGCCTCTTTATAGTGACTCGGGGCATTGCTTTATTCCTGTGATAGCTGGTATAAACCAAGAACAAAATGGTGGGACAGAGCTATTCTTGTCGAGTATGAACAATAAAAAAGGAAGAAATTGGTTTCTCAATATCCTCTTCAAGGGCACATCCTCCCAGTGACTTAACTTGGAGACTTAATTCCTTTCACAATCTTCCAATGCTCAAAGCTTCTAACCATCCCCTATTAGTGCTAGCTCCAAAATTTCAGTATTTGGCCTTTGGAGAACATTTAAGATCCAAATCAGAACAGCAATAATTTCAAAATATAATTTAAAGAGCCTAAAGGGATCAATTCAGTGGTTAAGAGTGCATGTTGCTCTTGCAAAAGACCTGAGTTCAGTTCACAGCACCCATGTCAGGGGTCTCACAGTAGCCTGTAACTTTAACTCCAGGGCATCACATTGCTTCTTATATCCTCTACAGGCAATTGTGCTCACACACACTGTTTCAGGATATTTAATCACAGTGTGAGCTCCAAAACTGTGTTACATCCTGAAAAAAATAAAATAAAAAGAACAGCTCAGAGTTCTGTGTGCTTGTAAGGAGGCTGGCAAAACCTTCTCTGTAAGAACCAAGAACATGGCATTTAGCATCTTTTCCCCTCAGTGTTCCTATAACCCAATCGCTTCTGCACATGCCTTTCAAAATGGCATCTGATTTAGACTGGATAATCTAAAGGACAGTCATCATACATCAGTTCATGTATCTTAATGCCCATCATTATAGAAGACATAGGATGAGCTTTAATTTCACCAAATGATTGTAGATTATTTGTATTGGTGTGCCACTCATAAAAATTCCTAACAGCTGCAAACATGCATTTATTTATAACAAATTGTACTGTGAGTCAATTATAAAATATTGCAGCTGTTAAAACTCTTCAGAAGTATTATTTACCCTCTACCATATGTGTTACCTTTTGCTTGCTAGCTTTAAGAATCTTGCATTCATTTTCAATAATACAAACTTTGTAATTTTAGATATTTCTTGCTATTTAGAATTAATAAGAAAATAAATTTTTAGTGTGGGGTTTCTTCTTGGCAATACACATTTCTAGAGCACAGTTTGCAGAATGGAAGGGGAGATTTCAGTGTCAGAACTCCTGTGACTACATCTGTGGCTAACAAGAATACGATTTTCCTACTCTATGCTCACCGCATACTTCAGCTCACCCTATCTCCACCCATATATGAAGTTCATTTTTATATCCAAATTACTTTCAAAGATTGTCACTATAATTTTGTGTTCCTACAAGATTCATCTGTTTTCTTCCTGGTGACCTGCTGTGGAAAGAATGAAATTTTGAATAGATAAAGACTGTCTATATCATCTCTGGTTTTTCTATCATCCCTTTCTCTTCTTTAGTATAGAATTTCTCTTTTGGATGAATATTCATGCTATTTGGATCAGGAAAAAAATAGCTCATCCTATTCCCTGGTAACACACACATGCACACAAGGAACCAGAAGAACACGTAGTGAAGACTCAATATGCCAGAAGGGCCTTGGACAAATATCCTGCAGACTCTAAAAGACCACAGATGTCAGCCCAGACTTGTTTACCAATAAATCTTTCAATCACCATAGATAAAGAATCAAAATATACCATGACAGAGGTAACTTTAAACAATATCTATCCTCAATTCCAGGTCTCAAGAAGACACAAGACAGAAAAATTTATCCCTTGGAGATTAACTATATCCATGAAAACACAGGAAATAAATAATTTCATACTGGAAAAAAACAAAAGGAAAACTCTCTCTCTCTCTCTCTCTCTCTCTCTCTCTCTCTAACTGGTTTCAGCATGTAGACAACTGCAAATAGATCTACGCCCATCACTCAGCACAAAATTCAAGTGTTAAGTGCATCAAAGACCTCAACATAAAACCAAATACACTGAAACTGATAAAAGAGAAAGTGGAGAATAGTCTTAAACATATTGTCACAGGATACAACTTATTAAATCAAACACCAATTGCACAGGAACTAAGATTAAAAATTAATTAGTGGGGCCTCATGAAACTTTAAAGCTTCTGTAAGGCAAAGGACACTGTCAGTCAGAGAAAACAGCAGCTCACAGAGTGGAAAATGATTTCACTGACTCCACAATTAACACCAGGCTAATTTTCGAAATATCTAAAAAGCTCAAGAAACTAGACAACGACATAGCAAATAATCTAATGAAAAGCTAGAGTAGAGATGTAAACAGAGAATTCTCAACAGAGGAGTTCAAATATCCAGGAAACACTTTAAGAAATCTTCAGCACCATTAGCCATCAGGGAAATGTACATCAAAACATCTCTGAGATTCCATCTCCCACTTGTCAGGATGGCTAAGATCAATAACACCAGTGACAGCTTATGCTGGCAAAGATGTGGAGCAAGAGAAACACTCCTCCACTTCTGGTGGGAGTACAAATTTGTACAATTACTTTGAAAATCACTATGGTAGTATCTCAGAAAATTGGGAATTCATCTGCCTCGACTCAGCTATGTGACTCCTGAACATATATCTAAAGGATGTTCCGTCCTCCCTTAAGAAAAATTTGATCATCTATAATCATAACAGCTTTATTCATAGTAACCCAAAACTGGAAACAACTTAGATGTCCCTCAACTGAAGAATGTTTTTTTTTAATGTGGTACATGTACACAATAGAGAATTACTCAACTATGAGGAAAAAAAATGACGTCTTGAAATTTGTGGGCAGGTTCCTAGAAAAAAAATCATCCTGAGTGAGGTAACCCAGATCTAGAGAGGCAAACATATTTACTCACTTAAAAGTGGATATTAGTAAAAGATATCCAGTCTACAATCCACAGAACAAGAAAAGTTAGGTAACAAGGAGGGCTCAAGAAGGTTGAAGGAGAAATAAAATTGATATTGTGGGTGGGCACAGGAACTGGGGGGATCATTTGGAAGAAAAATGGAGAGAGTACTGAGAAAGAGAACTGGAATTAGGGGGCATTTTAGAGTCAAAGTAGAAGAAATGAAGTGGAAATTCTGTGGAATCTATTAGGGTGAACCTAGCTGAGATTCCTAGTAATGGAGGATATGGGGCCTCAGTTGACTATTTTCTGTAAGCAGTAAAGATTTACAATGGAGGGATTGGGACACTAACTTATCCAACAAAATCTTTGACATATAATTTGTCCTGCCTTCAAGATGCACTATATTAAAGGTGGCGGAGAAACTGTTGGAGTAGCCAATCAACAATTGGTCCAGCTTGAGCCCATTGCCCTGGGAGGTAGCCCACCCCCGACACTTGCTAGATGAAGGTCAAGGAACCAGAGTCTGGATAGCCCAGAGACCTAGGATAGAACCAAGTACAACCAGCAAAAAATTAAGGTAAAAGATAACAGAGAAAAAAGAAGGGAGGGAGGGAAGGGGGTAGCAGGTACAATTTTGGTTTTATTTCGAGGTACACAATCATATATACAATGTATAATTACTCTCTAACAGTATAATATATAAACAATATTGATATGGTAAAGAACACACTTTTGAGTTTCAGATAGGAAAATTGTCAAGGTCTGAGCTAATTTTTAACCTTATGGGACTTGCATACTGATAGAAACCCACCAAAACAACTCTTTCTTGAAAAATAAAATTTGTACAATGACATACAAATTTGTCATAGGTTGTCCTTAAAATTCACTTAAAGCCTATATTCTTTGATTGTATCCATTTTATGTCCCAGTATTAGATGCAATATCTATAAATTGTTAGAAACAAGTTTAACAACAACCTAACATATCAATCACAAAATTAAACACTTTTCTCAAATATTCTTCTTATATCTCCAAACAAATTTTGTTTTTCAAAATTTGCTACTAGAATGGGAAGATAGAGGCCAGGTAGGGTTGATCTCAAGGTCTCAGACATAGCAAGCAAATCCTTCTTTCTTTAATGGAAAAGGCTTCTGGGGACCTCAAAGATGAGGAGTCACTTGAGGATGTGGAGTTAGACAAATGCACTGTTTGCATTAAGCAAACACAGTAGTATGACCACTGCCATCTAGTATCATGCACATGTGCACATATGTATGAATCTGCTCTCTTTCATGTATACATGTACATGTATATAGTTCAACAGTAAAACACTTATATGTAATTGATACTTTTCTTCCAGTGTCTAAGTCTGTTTATTATTCTTTAAATTAGTATCCTAAAGTGGCTGTCATCTATTCTTCACTTTCAACCTGAGGATCATGGGGAAGTCAGAATAGATCTCAATGGCAGTAAAGCTATTCTTGTCCCTTCCATGGGATTCAAACTTATGTATCAGAAAGTGCAGGAAACAGAGATATTAGGAGAGCACATGGAATGATAAAGAACTCATCATTCTAACTCCATCCCTAGGTGATGTGATAACCACATTGTGTTTTGTTTTGTTTCTCTGGGGAAGAATCTATAAGCATCTCCTGCATCTTACTGTACTGTAGAGGCTTTTCAGAAGGATTTGTTCAGGAACTGCTTTGTCCACACATAGATCTCTTAACTATAATAGCCAAAGTTTTCAACTATTGGGTTAATATTTCCCAATATTTAAGTCATTCTTATCTATTAGATATCTAGTTTTAAGAATGCAAGGATGGTGACTCTCTCTTATAAGAAAGCTGTACTCTGGGCTGGTAAGATAGCTCAGTGAAGGTACATGCTACTCGACAATGCAGGACAGTTGATGTGGGTACCATCCCCAGAACACATGTGAAAGAAAGAGAAGTGACTGTGCAAAGCTGTCCTCTGACCTCTATATGCATGCCATAATGCATGCCCTCACATGAATAATAATAATAATAATAATAATAATAATAATAATAGTAATAATAATATCAACAGCAAGTTTTAAAAGAAGTTTGTGTCCACTCTAGGGCATGTCCCTCTTTTATAGGTCTATTGCCCTCTGTCAGACTTCATGCTTAAATCTACATTAATACCTGTCTCTTAATAAATTCTAGCTATGTGTCATTACAAAAGAATTCCAGAGCATCAAGGTATTCAGTGAAATTTAAGAAATACTCAAAAGAGCATTTAATCTTCACTATAAAATATCTCTGCAATGTCATTGCCATTGAATTCAGCTGCATAAATGTCTCATATGGAATTAAACATAATGGCAGTGACTCTGGAGAGTGTGTCATACCTTTATACAGGCCTCCATCTCCAGAAAGTGAGAGAACAACACCCGTGAGACAGCTGGTGGTGAGAACTTACAGATGTAACTGTGCCTACAGTATCCAGGTTTACACATCAGATCATCTATTAGACCCCAAGGGGTGCTGCCCTCACCATATGCAAGCTTAGAAATAGATGTTATTTTTAAATTATCCCTTTCTTCTTTCAAGGAAAATTGTCAAAAACAAAACAAAAAATCCTCTTATTATCTCTGAACTATAAGTTTTGAAGGAAAGGATGGATAATTTATATTCACTTGGAAGATTTAGCAAAAGTATCCTAAATGGACTTCTCAGATAGCAACTTCCACAGGTACCCTCTTACTCAATACCATGCAAATTGTGCTAAGCCATCTCAAACCCTATTTCCTTTTTCAGCATGCATTTTGAAACAATTCCACTTTCTGTGGAAAGCCAGAGCATAACATTTGAATGTGTACATGATCAAAGCAACTTCCTCTACCTGAGTAGAGAATCTGGCTATATGTGTGTGTTTACAAACAGATGCTACCACAAAGTAGATTTGATCAATGCTAACACTTTAGAATGAATTTAAAGTTTGGGGAATTGTTAACACCAAGTTATGATCAGTGTTACAGTAAATGATGTTTTAGGAATCTAGTAGAAATCACACCAAGACCAAATCCAAGAAAGTAACTTATAGTGAAGCAAAATATCTCAACATGAACTCTCCAGGCTTCCAGGGGTGTGTCTACGGCATCCTTGAGAAATGTACAGGCAGGACAGGAAAACCTGGTCCTTATTTATATACAGACCACTATTTACAGATGAAATTACACACACTTTGCTGGTATTTAAGCTTCATTCTTTTAATATCAGTTCATGTTTTCTCAGAAGATTATCTTCCTGAATAGCATGCTAAAAACCAGAGACCTTAAGAAGCAACTGTAGTTTTTCAAGGCATTAGACACTGTGAGAAGAGAACACCCACAACTTTAAATAGGTTCACAAATGTCAATATGGTGTTCTCCCCCAGTGTCAGGGTCTGAGTCCAAGTTCTTCCTAAGTTTCACTCTCATCACACCTAAGACATGATCACCAGCAGAAAGTGAGTTGGATATGACCCTTGGTATGGCCTCATTGTATATGAAGTTGGTTTTGCTTGTGTTAATGCGAAGGTTGGGTGCCCAGTAAGTTTTGGATCGAATGCACTTTTTCTTTCATTTTTTTCTCTAGAGCTTTGGAACTATGTTACACAGAAAGGCCACACAGATGGCGGTGCACTAAATCAAGGGGACCAGAAGAAAGAGTGCTGTCTGTTTATTGAAGGGTTGAGATTAGATTGCCTTCTCCTCTGTCCTAGGAAAGAGGTGTATTGTTGCCAGGACGTGTGCTCTGTTCTTCACATTTGCTGCCCCTACTCAGCCAGATCACTAATGTGCCCTGCACCTTTAGATTGCATAACATGGCTAAATTATTGAATACCTCATCTTTCCTCTTCAGACTGCAGTGGTAATCTGGGTTAAACCAAGATCATTGAACTCTTCTCTACCCGGAGAACAATAGGAAGACATTTCCACGACTAGTCATACTGGCTTATTCATCCCACCCACATCCCTCATGGAAGCAGGATCCTGAACTGTGTTTCTAACTCTGTTTGTGCTCTGGCGCTCCATTCGCATCTTAATAGGGAAGCAGAAGTCCCTAAAACACCGCTTGAAGTTTTCATCAAGAAAGGCATAGAGAACAGGATTCAAGCTGCTGTTGGTATAACCCAAGGCAATGCAGAAGTAATAGCTAGAGAGGACGGCTGTGCTGTGGGAGGTGCTGCCTAGAGCCTCCACCAGGATAAAGATGTGGATGGGGGTCCAACAGATGATGAAGACTGCAACCACTACCAGCACCAGCTTGGTGATCCGGCGGAGATTTCGGTCCTTCTCTCGAGAGCCCGAGAGGAGCCGGACACTCTTCAAGCGCAGGATCATCAGAGTGTAGCAGACAATGATGATTAGGACAGGGATGACAAAGGCAAAGACGAAGACACAGATCTTCATGAAGAGGTCCCACCAGGAATATTCATCATCAGGAAACTGCAAGGAGCATTCAATGATATCCACATCTGCCAGAGGTGACCAGAGACAACAAAATGACAGAGAATCCTGTTACTGTCTGTACTGTGACTGCAGTGTTTTACATTAACCAGTGCCTTTGTTTTCAGAGGTCCAGATATAGTGAGATAGTACTGGAAGGAGAACAGCAAATCAGAAATTGATGGTCCACTATATTGAGCAGTCAATAAAAAAAAGTTTCTACAGAGCTGTTGTCAAACACAGAGTGTTTCAAAGAATAAACAAGCAAAGCTGGCTAACAATATGATTCATCCAGCTGTGAAGGTTGTCTTGACATTTGTGGCTTTCAGAGGAGCTAAACTGTTTACTTTTATTGTGGTACATATTTGTATTTTGTGTCTTAACAATGTTCCCACACCCACAGCTCTGACAAGAGTTAACATTTTTAAAAAGTCACCATCTATTTCTGATAAATGACTGAACATTTTTAATCTCTCTACTGGATTTAACAAATACCGACTTGTCTTAAAACATCAACTGTTTATGTGGGTCCATAAGAATTGATAATGAAATATGACTAAATATGACTCAGGTGTTGTGATTTAATAGTATCACTCAGCATCATTGAAATGTGAACAAAAGCTTGAAAGGTAAATGAAAACAAACCAAGAGAAACCAATGAGCATCTACTTTAATCTTTGTGTTACTTCTTATGTGAAAAGATTTAAAGTACAGTTTAAAAACCATCACCATTGTCAGAAAACAAAATGTTAAACAACCTGGGTGGGTGGTATGTCATGAAACTGAGTATATATGTATGCATATATATGGAGAGAGAGAAACTTTTTAATTGCTATTGCTTGCATATGTATTATATTCTTAAATATATAAATATAACCAGCTCAGTCTGTATACTTTTACTTGTATATTTTCAGGGATGACCATTTGATATTGTATAACTGAGGATTATTCCCCAGGGAAGGCTATTTCTCCCATCCTTAAGATAGCTTACCTGACTATAGTTTTTGTCTAGAGTTGTCTACTATATAGTACTGGCAATAGGCAGATAGGCAGAGTATGAGTTACTAAAATAAATAATGTAGAAACATAATACTGAACATAAAATACCCATAAAGTAAAAATATACTGCTGTATACAAGAGTCCTCAGTACTGTATGGGCATCAGTAGACACTGATAAACATATTAAAAAGCCATAACCTCTCAGGCTCATGCTGGTGACGAATGTTACTTGCATGTTAAAGAACAAAACCAGCCAGCCCTAAATCCCTAAAATCCCTAGCTCTACAACAATCTTAGCAGACAGCATGGCGCAACAGTACAAAATGAATGCAGTCCACAAAAATCATCTTTTATAATATAAACAAAATCCTTGAACAACAACAAAAGGAAAGAACAGGTATCCTATGAGATCATTTTAATCTTCTTTTTTGCTGCACAAATTAATCCTTACTGACATTGGTGCATATTTTCTTTGGCATCAATATATTTGTCTCCAGCAATATACACCTGAGAAACCCATCTCTCTTCATTTCTTCCTTCAAAAGCCTAACTGAAACTCATTCTTCTAGGGTATCACTCTCTGAAAAATGTGAGCAGTAATAAAGTGTTGAAACCTGCAAGTAGAGCATAAGATATAAAACCAGATCTTCCTTTGCCCTGGAAAGTCATCTATCACCTTTTCTTGCTCAGAATGGTCTCCCCCTAGAGCGTGAAGAGCATTGCTCCTGAGTGAGACTTGTGATGCACAGATACCTGACCTTCTGAAGAGTTTCTTGCAATTTATTTTCCCTTTAATCTAGGCAACAAAACGTATCGCAGTGTATGGTTACTAATCTTTGTAACTGCTTGTTTAATACACTTGACAAGTGTCTTAGTCTATCACCTGCTGTAGCTGTGCTGGAAACTCACAACACAGTTTAGAGGAAAAGCTATAGCGAATACAGCACTAAGAATGGTCCCTAACATAAGCTATCAACTTCAGCTGATAATGTGTTATTTCAAGCTGAACTCTGACAAATGTGCCACTTTAATGGACATATTGATAATGTGCATGTGTGGTAGTAAGAGACAAATTGAAATTCTACTCTTTCCATTTCAGTTTTGCTGTAACCCTAAAATTTCACTAAAAGAAACCACCTAGAATGAACAAAAATAACCTTTGCATGTATCAAGTAAGATAAGCGATGATTTTAGCATCTGCCCTTTTACTATGTCCTGAAAAATCCTTGCTATATGTTTTCAGTATCTGTAATCACAGATACTACAAAGCTCTTTTATGAAAGGATACATCTGGACCATCTGCAAAAGCATTAGATAGCATTTATATATTTCACAATCCATTTGTCTGCTTCCCTCTAGGGAATCTCTATTAAGATCAAACATATTTTACATAGCTTCATTTTTTTGCTAATAAAGCAAAACTCTCGAGACAGCTGTTCTCACCTTGGTTGTAGGTCAGACTAACCTAGTTCACACTATAGCTTTATTAAACCAAATTCTTCAAGTATACAGCCCAGGCAACGGTATATTCTAAAGTACTCAACCAATTTCATCCCTCATCCCAATGTAATATAAACACAAGGGAAGTGTAGCTACCCTGTTTGCATAAGACAAGAACTGTGAACCTGAATATGAGCTTACCTAAACCAATGAAGAAAGGATATATGAGGGGTAACCTTAAAGCAAGAAGGGGAAAAAGAACCCACATGTGTCTCTAACAATTTAGAGAGAAAAAGAAGGTAAGCCATAGGATTGCTACGTTGTATTTTCAAAACCTTCTTGTCTTTGTTTCCTTAATTCATCTCCATCTTGCAGAGTCCATTTCTCACAGACATAAGAATAATGAGCATGATGTGATCCAGTAACAGTTAAAGGCTTTATGTACACACTGTGTCTTCTTATAACCCATGGTAATACTGTCAAGATTTTTCACACTCAATTTCTAGTTGGTTTGACACATCATTAGTTAAGATATAAATGTTTAGGCTACTAGTTTCCAAAGTGAGTTTGTATGATGTTAACTGCAACTTTACTGTATCAAACGCTTCTGTAAAAATATGGGAAGAAGAGAAATAAAAAGGAAGCCAGGGTATACAGTCTTCTGTCTCTCTGAATTTAGAGTCCTTCTAAGTTCACTGAGAACTTCAAGAATCAGAGCCTCTGGGTATCTATGCTCTGGCAGGGTTATCACCTTACTCCATGTTTAGAGGTGGAAAAATTTACAATTGTTTCATTTTTAATATTTCATGGATTTAGGAATTATATTTTTGTTGCTTTGTTTACCTGTTTCCTAATAGATATGTGTTCCACTAATTTCCATGGTAAAAGTTCACCTCATAAAAACTTTTACTTTTATAAATAGTATGGAAAAAATGGCTCTTACCTTCCCTGACTTTGGTGCCTCCAAGGACTATCGCTGATATACCAACAGATGATGCCAGTAGCCAAATGCAAATGTTGATGATCTTTGCTTTCAAAGGTGTTCGGAAATCCAAAGCTTTCACAGGGTGGCACACGGCAATGTAGCGGTCCACACTCATCATGGTCAAGGTGAATATGCTGGTAAACATGTTGTAGTAGTCAATGGAAATGACAATCTTGCACAGAACATCTCCAAAAGGCCAAGAATTCATCAAGTAGACAGCACTCTGGAAGGGCATAGTGGTAGTAACCAAAGCATCTGCCAAAGCCAGGTTAAATATGTAGATGTTGGTTGCAGTCTTCATCTTTGTGTATCTGAAAGATAAGAAACAATAGCATTTCCTTCCATCTTTGCAACCAAAACCTAGATAATAATTAAGCTTAATTATTAATTTTGCTTTACATGTACTTATTTCTTAAGCAGCCATTGTGTGTGCAGAATGTAAAAGAACTTCTTATATGCCAGAGTATTGGGAAAGATAAGTAAAGTCCTCATTAAGGTTCTGTCTCAGTGCTTTGTTCAAAAAAGTTAAATAAAAATGAGAAGGAAGTCAGCATAGATCGATAACTAGATGCACATGCAGACAAGTTGAAATTCTGTGGAGTCCTTCATGTCAGAGGGGATGATTCATTTTCATCCTCACAGAGGTCTTGACTAAGTATTTTTGAAGTATTTTTCTTTTGTTTGTATAAAACAAATATCCTCATGGTTATTTTAAGAAATCAATCATTATAATTATTTAACCTTTTGAAAGTACAAAATGATGTTCAATTTTAAAATATATCCATTTGTAGTTTCCAAAGCACAATTAGACACAGTGACTTCTGCATGTCAATAGCTACTAACTTGTCTTTATAAGTACATTATGTAAATAAAACAGAACAAGATGAGTTATATTTGATACAACAGTACCACGGTACATAAAAATAACACTTTTTTCCTATCCCATGTCTGGGAAGTTTTTTTTTTCAAGTGCCCAATTGTATCACTTTTCAGACAAGGGGACAGTAATAATGTTCAAGATGGGTTAGCAAGATTGTCTGGAAACTGAAATCATTCTCTATGCTGCAACAGGAAATTTAGAGTGACAATATTTTCACTCAAATCTGAATCGACAGCATTGTTCTTTGAAATAAATGCCTCCTCCAGAATCCATTGACCAGTAAATACCCATAGCGTCTCACCTCTCTGAAGCCAAGAGGAAAAAGCTGTTAATTCCTTTTCTCTGTACTCAGTATTATAAACTTTATTACAATGAATTCATTCCTGTTCCACTAGACATATATATTTTCTCTTAAATGGTTAACTGTCAGTGACATCAGAGTGATGCAATGTGTGGTCTAATATGAAGTTATAGTCCTGAGTCTAAACTTCCTGAATCAGTTCCTGATACATAAGGATAACAAGCTATGAGCTTAGAAGAGAGGCCAGTCTAAGCTTCAGCTTGAAAGATCTGTCAGGCAGGGGTGCAATGCACCCTCAACATCCACTGGCTTTGTCCTCCCTGTCTACCATTCTTATTCTGTGAGAAATGAGACATGTTATTGACTAGGTAGGAGGACACTGCAAGGATTAGTACTAAAGCTACCATGTTCTGATTTGCACCTTTATGATTCATTTTTAAAAGAGTGGGGAGTGGAGAAACACTTTTTGCCCTTGGATATATTATGCAAATATTGTTAAGTGGCCTATAATGTTTCAGAAATTGATTAAAAATATATAATCAAAGATTCATACTATCTTTCTAAAGGTACAGATAACTAAGCAAGCACAATCATGTGATATTCCTAATGAGAAAATATAGAATGCAATATATATGAATACTGCCTGTTTGAAAATACTATTTCATGTTTAAAAAGTTCAGGTTATAGACATACTTTCGACTCCTTCAACTTTCTCTAACAAAATCTCTAATAGATTCCAGCAAGGGATAGCTTTGGCATCTACTCTTGTGTTTTGAGTCTCTAAGATGCCTGTGTCTTCATGACCTTATATTAGTTTTCTTTGCTTTATATATTAGAGATACCTGGGTCCTTGTCTTTCATTTTTTCTATCCATCCAATGGATAAACTTCTATAGGGTGTACTAATCAGTTTTGCCTCATGATAGAAAATACCTGAGTTAGTCAATTTGTATGTATGAAGAATTATTTCTTTTCCTTTTCTTGGAGGTTCCAGACCATGCCTTGCAGGCTCTGCTGCTTCAGGCCTATGGTAAGGCAGAACCTCAAGATAGGAGAACACAGCAGAGCAAAGCCATTCACTTTTCCACCAGTAATGAAGAACAAGAAGAGAGGCATAAAGTCCCAAGGCCACATTTAAGGGCACACCTGAAAGTAACCAAAGACCTCTCACTACCTTGTATCTATTAAAGATCTGAGGCCACATATCTAATGCATAGGCCTTTAAGCAATCTGCAAGGCCCAGAGGAGAGCAACAACTTATTACCATAAGCCTCAGTTTCTTGTATACAAAATGTAATGTGCGTGTTTATTGCATAGTATTCCAAAGATAACTTAGGGATATGGAGTAAAATGTATTTCCCCACTCTCCCGATAATCATGCCTAATTTATTTCATGTTCTTCAAATCTTTCTTCCCTTCATATGTAGGGAGAATTTAACAGTTAGGTCAGCAATCAAAGTGGACTGTAGCTTCCAGATAATATCTATGGCTATTTTTGTCCAATCTAGCTTGAAAATTAAGACGGCAGTAAAATGAAACTTGAGCCATGGCATAGACAAACATAAGTTCAATAATACTAAAACTCTATAGAATAAGTTATAGATCTAAAGTTATCATAAATGTTGAGGGATACCTGGGTTTTAGCTTTTCAAAAACATTTACAACCAATAGGTGAACAGAACTGCCTAAGAATTTATAAAGAATCCAAATCTTGTTATCTGATTTCATAATAAAAGAAGTGAGCCCTGACAATAATCACAGTGACCACTCACTTCAAAAAGCTTTCTGTCCATTAAGTAGCTATTACCTCACTTAGGTCTCTCAATAACTCCATGTGGTAGATCTTACTTCTTTTCTATAGATGAAGCAGCTAACAATCATGGAGTTCTCTTCAAAAATCTTAAAGAAATATAATTACAAGTGACACTGCAGAAATTTTAATGCAGGAGATAGATGGCAAGCCATGTATTCCTCATCCATCATTTCAACTTCTTATGACTTTTAAAATCTAGAATTTTGACTTCAATTACTTAAGTCTCACTCATGTCTGTCAAGTTGTCTCTGAAATTTATGTCTATTCGCTCCTTTAGCTGCAGAAATTTGGGCTTGGATAAAGCCATTGATCTGTGCAGTGTACTCAGAGACAGACCTTCCTTTGAGAAACAGAGCAGGGCTCCATCATCCAGACAGTTACTTAGAATCCTGCCACACCGAGAGAAGATCTCACAATCAGAACAGAAGGAGAGAATAAACCAGAAGTTCAATAGACATTGTCAACAGTCTACCAGGAAGAACACTGTACTGGACTCCATAAACGCATAAGTGGAAACCTCTACTGCCAGAGACTCTACCAGAGCCCACAGAAGTTGCTTCTAGTTAACTAGAACTAATCGTTAGCCAGTCTTTTCATTCATTGTATATCCACTGAGAAAACAACTAAGCTTTTTTTTCCTTCTGAGAGTATGTTTTGCTACTTCATCCATAACGCTTTCCAAAAATTTGCAAGCATTTCAAGTAAAATGGCACCATCTAGATGAGAAGCTTGACTTGTCTGTAAAAGCTGAAGGTGGGCTGGCTGCAAGTGGTTGCCCTTTTGTCATATACATCTCAGGAGCGTATGGTAACAAAGAGTAAAGCAAAAACGAATCTCCACAGAGCTATAAACCTGAGTCACAGTACTGTAGATTAGACAGAAGGGGAAGAGAAACCAGGAAGAAGGGTCAGTTACAGAGCGGAGAATGGGACCCTCACTGGACTCTACTCCAGAGAGTTAGAAATGTTCCCTATGAACTCCTTAATTCAAGTCCATTTGGGCATCACCACTGCATGTAAATGGAATCCATTGGTATTTCTGTGACACAAAAGGATCTGAGTTGTCTTTCTTGATATCAAGAGCAAGTGTCATGGAGCAGAGTTTCTATGAGAATGTGGTACCCACAGTACTAGAAATGTGCCAGAGGAAATGCTGGCTTTGTGGCCTGGCAGGGTCCTGGGACTTTTGATCACTTCTCTGTGCCTGTCGTGTACAGACAACACAGAGATGGATGAGACAACACTGCATTGTCTGCATCCTTTGCCAATCAGAGATATCGCCCTGTTTCTTCTTGTTATTTTAATGTCACTGACCTTCATGACAAAAGCACCATAAATCCGAAGACCTGGTACCTTGATACTACACACTGACATGTGCTGATATCTGTTGTCTCTCACTCTGTTAGCCTTTACCTGCGGTTTTGCTTCATGTTGAGCTCCAAAGCTATTTTTTCTTACCACTCGTGCTTGTCTCTTCCCTTTTTATCCCTTCATTTTCAAGATGCTTACCCTGAGTTCTCAAAAGCCCACCCCTAAATCTGTGGCACTCTAAAATCTGATGACTAGAAACAGAGTCTAAATTATATTGTAAACTTGGGGAACCGAGAGATGGAAAAAAGCTTGAAACCAGAGAAATCTGTACCGATGACATAAACAGGAAAAGCTCATGGGAGCTGGAGCCTGCCAGATGACAGGGATACAGAGATAGCTTTGATATCCAGTATCCCTTATAGGAGGCAGCACAGAGATGGGCTTTATGGGGTTTGATAAGAGATAGGATGAATGGTTTTGTGCCAGAGAAGACCTAGGATCCAACAAAAACAAAACTATTATAAGCATTTACTGGTGGCTTTCAAAGCAACAGATACTGTGTTAGGAGCTTCATATGACCTGACAAAGCTGTGATGATGATGAGGTCTCTCTCTCTCTCTCTCTCTCTCTCTCTCTCTCTCTCTCACACACACACACACACACACACACACACACACACACACACACAAAGTTACACAGCAGGGGCCTCTCTTATAAGTGCTCAGGTGATGCTGACCTCCACTTTCACCATCAAGGATCAAGGCAGCTGCTGCTTTTCTTGTTAGTGCAATAACCTGCCATGGCCCTGTTCTAACAAATCATAGCACAATGCTGTAAGATACTACTCTTTCTCATTTTTCCGAAAAGGAAAATATGAAATTATCTTAGAAATATTCTCTGTGTTTCTTGAGAGCTCTTGGAATCCATGATGGTTTGGTAAAGGAATTCAGTCCTGTCTTCTTCCAAAGACGCACAAGGAGCCAGGTATTCCGTCAGAAAAATACTGAGACTCTGAATCCTGTCACATTTTGCAAACAAAAGTTGGAAACCATTCTGACCAATGTGGCAAATCTACATTGAGTGTATAAAACACTAAACACTAGGAAAGAGGGCATAATCAAGAAAGCAACAGTGCTGTAAAGCACTGGATTGCTGCCCCTGCAGAGCTGAAGCACTGCTGCATATTTATTGCATTTGAGGTTTTCCATAGGTCCTAGAATTGTTCCTTGGTATCTACAGAGGGTAGCTCCTCAGATATGCTAATCTGTGAATGCTTGCTTGGACCTTTATATGAGTTAGTATATTGTTCACACATAGCCTGGGCATCTCCTGTGTATTTCCAACTTATAATGCCCAGCGTAATACAAATACAATGAAAATAGTGCTTGGACTCATGCTTAGGAATATTTGGAGGGGGGCTGTTTATAAATGATGACTATGGTTAGGAATACTGTAATGTGGATCTGAAAGTTGCTGAGGGCAGATCTCAAGTGTGCTTCTCACATAACTGGCACTCACGGTGAAGTAATTCTGTGTGGTAATGGATTAAGTGTGTGTTCGCTTGATTAAGTTAAATATTTCACAATGCATGTATGTATTAAATAGTGCTAGTTTTCCATCACAGCAACACAATTTTGAAGGTAGTCAACTTGTACTGAGGGAAAGTTTGTCTTAGTTTCCAGTTTGGGAAGTTTCAGTCTACAGTTAGTCCATTTGTTGACAGAACGCTGTGATGGCCCAATATACCATGGTAGAGAAGATCTCTTTATCTTAGGCTGCAATGGGCAAAGGAGAGAGAGAGAGAGAGAGAGAGAGAGAGAGAGACAGAGAGACAGAGAGACAGAGAGACAGAGAGACAGAGAGAGACAGAGACAGAGACAGAGACACAGAGACGGAGACAGACAGAGACTAAGAGAGACAAAGAAGGACAGACAGAGACAGACAGAGACAGAGAAAAAGAGAGACAGAAAGAACTAGCTCATGGCTGCACACCCCCTTAAATATCTTTGACAGCATACACCCAGTGGTCTCATTTCCTTGCATTAAACTAAACATTTCACCACTTCTGAGCAGCACTGAAGAAGAGTGGCAAAGTCTTCAAAACGTGTGTTTTCAGGAGACATTTTATAATGAACTCATAGCACAAATGATCTACACACAACTTCAGCATAAGTCATTTTCATTTGTCAATTAGGCTTCAGTAGAACCTGATAGGGTGGAACAACTTCAGTAGTAAATGTGGAGTGTGGATGACAGTCCTGAGTCAGCCCAGGTTTGCCAGTTGCCTGATTGTGCCTGGGGGAGGAGACTTATGGAGGAATACTACATGTGAAGGGAAAGGAAGTGGAGGATCTATGCCTTTTATTCAACTTTTCCCATGAACTTAACTCTTATTTTAGAAAATCCTCTTTTAAAGATATTAAATAAAAAAATTATCAGGAATGAAGATTTCCCTAAAATGACTTCTCAGTTGAATGATTTGAAAATGTAATGAGTTTGTTTCATTAAATTCTCCAGTTCATATAAATGAAATTAATTTGCTAAACATTCTTCTGGATTACTTGATATTGAAACCAAGGTTGCTTGCTAAAAAGCAGTAGTTTTGTCATTCATTTCTGAAAAGCAAAGAAAGTGTGGTCCTTGCTTCTGAGCCGTCTTCCACACAGTTTTCGGGGCAACCTGATTCCCATTGGAGCCAGGATGTTTCCAGTGCTCTGGCCTATGCAGAGAGCCAGCACCATAAGAGATGGAACAGTAGCCCAAACTGCCTTTCAGTTGCCACACGGATAGCCACGTTCAGCAATAACAACACAAGACAAACATCACACACGGGCAGGCTATGCCTGAAGGACTGTGGCCAAGGAAGACGAGGAATGCCCAAGAAACGACCTCACTGGAGTAATTCATACCTTAGAATACCCCCTCCCTTCCTCTTGACATGACTATATGGCAATGAGCCCTGACAACAAATCCCAATGTATTCATCAGGGCATCACCATCTGGGCACCAAAAGGCATACATATTTAAACTTATTTCTCTGACTTCATACAGAAATCTGAAGAGTGGTCATATAAATTCTGACTCGATTGGCCAGTTTGAACAATGAGTGCTAAGCAAATGAGCAAACAGTAGCCCACATGTGTTTTGCAGCATTAACCCCATTCCTAAAATCCTTTCTCCAGTGAGATGTGGTAGTACAGGTCTAGAATCCTACTCCACAGTAGGGTGAGACAAGAGGATTCCGAATTTGAGATCAGCTTGGGGAATTTAGTGAGACTGTCTCAAAAACAATGACCACCATCATCTACTTTTCTAATCAAAGTTTTCCTTCTCTAAAACATAAGCTGGCACAGCCCCTAAAGAGAAGGTGAGGAACAAGTAACCCTTATCTTCAAAGGTCTCAATACAATTCTAAGCCTGTATTAATTGCCCTACCGAAACCCAATCCATCTTAGAATGACAGCGATCTTACAGCCACAGAATTTTAGATTTGTAGCTGAGCACAGAGCCTCCAGGGACTACCATGATTGCCTGCATCCAGAAGTCAAGCTGGGTTGAAGGAGGGAAGATATTGCCACTCGGGGATATAGGGTAATAGCAATGAGGAGGAATTCTTCCCTCCCAATAAGAAGCAAACTCCTGAAGGTGTGAGATCGACGCCAGGAAAGTACGTAAAGGCAAGGGAGCACCGGAACACTTGAGTAGGTTTTGTCTGAGATTTGCTCAAGTATAAAGAGCGCACTTTTGTTTTTCTTTTCTACGACGCTGGAGCCCTATGTGTGTTCAGTAAGTGTTCAAACACTGAGGCATTTCCTCCAGCTCTGTGCTTTTAGTTTTTATTTTGAAATTTAATTTGCTTTCACTAAGTTGTCCAAACAGGCCTTGAGCTCACATTTCTCCTCCTTCCATCTCCCAACTAGCTGGGATTCCGAGCCTGCTACGCCACCACCCAGCCGGCTGATACCCTATACACCTCCCTCCGTTCCCCAACGTTTATTTCCCATTGCTTTTAGTTTATGACTGAAATGGCCGTGCCGACTCCATACTTCACGGGGATCATACATTCCACTGAAAGAAAATAATCATAGCCAATCCACACAAGCAGCTGCCACGAAACCAACTCTCTTTAAAGATATTCTCAAACATGTGCAAAATACCTGGGGAGAGGAAGCCAGGTTAATTTCAGAGACTGCTTTTGCTATTGTTGAGTAAAGGGAAATGTTAATGTTTGTTCCAAGACAGAATGCAGAAAGGTGAGAGCACATTGGTTCATTCAAAGCCCAGCATAAAGTTTCAGGAGCGATCAGTGGTGAACGATAGGACGTGGCCAGGCTGCACCCCAGCCTTCTTTATGCTCTTCTGCATGGTTTGCAATATATAAAAGGACGCCAAATTGATACCCATGAGACTTTTAAAGACAAGGACAGAACGTCTAGTGCAGGGATTACGGGGACTATGAGGAGGGGATGAAGGATCTGACACAGAAGGAGCAGAATCTTCAATTGGGCCATTATCTAATTCTGAGACAGCCGCATAGTCTAGCTTGAGTGATTGCCTAGCATATTCATTGGGTTTAATCCTGAGTATTTTAAAATCCTGCTAGTGGATATTCACAACACTAAATAGCCCACTGGTTTTCATTTCATAAGCTACAGCACACACACACACACACACACACACACACACACACACACACACACACACACACAATCTGAATTATTTCCCATGCATTCTGTGGGCCCAGAATTTATTTAAGGAAATATTTAGACAGGGCAGTAAAGTGCTTCAATCCAGAGCAGGTAAGCAAGGAAAGGTTCATATAGAAATTCTAATTTCTTTACCAGGAGATGACCTTGTGATGAGAACCCTGGCATTTTCTTGAGGTGTTTTCTCAGCAGAGGTTTGGAGCTTCCCTTTTGACATGGTCAGACAGCTCTTAAATCCTAAAAGTACCTTGGATTAGCCCTGTGTGAAACCCACAATTCCTGGCAAAACACTCCCAGGAAATTCTTTTAAGATGTCTCCTTGGAGAATCTCTCCGAAACCCTGCACAGAAGAGACCCAGCACTTGGCTGGCTGGCGCACTCCTACACACACACACACACACACACACACACACACACACACACACACACCACACCCCACAAACTGCTTACCCTCAACCCACCACCCCATCACCACCACCACCCCCCACCATCTCCACCTGCCCCAGAACTCACCGGATGATGACAAACATGACCAGGGAATTGCCCACTAAGCCCACCACAAACACCACAGAGTAGACAGCGGTGATGATAACAGGGATGGCTGGAGAGATGTGCGCGGGCTCCAGCTGCTGGTCCTCGGAGCCCACACTGCCATTGCTGTCCGATTCGGCCCAGTTGGGGAACCAAGAGCTGCTGTTGGGGAGTAGGCAAGCACTGGGAGCACAGGTAGGGCCTGGCTCTCCGCGGAAAATCTGGATGGGGGACTCCATGGTGAGTGCTGCAGCTGGAAACCGAGGAGCGATGGCACTTGCCGGGCTGCAGGAACAGAGGACAGATTGGACCCAGAGAGACAAACTTTGCCTGTGCAGGCAGGGCTGGAGGCGCAGGAGCCCGCAACCCCTGGACTCAGTCTGGCAGCGCATCCCGAGGAAGGAGCTGGGAGGACTCTTGTTGAAATCCTCTTTCCCACCCTCTACCCCTACATCCACCGCTGCTATTAAACTGAGTATTTGCTCCTTTTTGGAGCCCTGAGGTTGCTTCACCCTCAGGCATCGTGCTGTCCACTCCTGTAGCTGCTCCTACCCTGTCTGTGTGAGCAACCACAAGAAGCACCCGCCACCCCGTTTCACTAAGCACAACAATTGCCCCACTGTACTTCGAAAGCCCCAAGCTCACCTCCGGATCGCGAATTGCCGACCTCCCTTCCCAAATCAGCGTCAGCTTTCCAGGTCACCACTTCGGCTCCGGAGTAGCTGTTCAGCCTCGATGGGTCCACGTCCCTGATGTTTAACTTGTGCCTTCCAAGACTGGAAGAAGCTCTGCCCGTTGGGATTCAGTCAAGGCGCACAGCGGACAGGCAGGCTGAGAGCAGCGGGGCTGGTTGCCCCCACCCTGCTCACCATCCCCTCCAGTCCCCGCCCATTCCCTCCTATCCCTGCCCCGCCCCTCAGAACTGACCCAGGCCGGTCTGCTACTCCACCAAGGCTCACTAACTCCAACTGCCCAAGCTGCTTTCTGATTCTCTCCCTGCAGCTTCTTGGCAGGCGGTCCGATGCTTAGCTATGGTCCAGTAGCAGAAAAGAGCGCCTTGTGCAGTGACAAGAGCGCATGGAATCATTCAGTGTGTTTGGAATTTAGTATCTTCAGGATTTGCAGGACCAGTCTCTTTAAGCGGGGAAGCAAGCCGTGGTAGTATTGCATTTTGTTTATTTATTATTTATTAAGTATACAAATAAAATGGCAAAATAATCTTGTCAGAATCAAACAGGTCATATAGAGTTAGTGGTTTAAGATCTATTAATAGAAAGTTTCTGTGCATCTTGTCACTCTGCTCTGACTAGAATGGCAGGCTGCAAGAAAACTGTACTTACAGTACAGCTTGTACTGCTATTACTGCACAGACTCTTCTTTCCTGGGCTCCACTGCTGCAGCAAGAGAGTTACTGTTTCTTATGTTAATCCTCAGTCATGAAGGGTTTGCCTCCTTGACTGAATGCGGAGAATTCAAACCTTTGTGGAGAACCCCAGTCTCCACTATTTGTAAAACGCTGACAGCCTAAATGTCCTTGTCAGACTATTGGGTAAAAGAGGTCCTAAGAGAAAAGATGCTCTTGGGGATCCAGAGCCGGGTCCCTAAGCAATTTTCCTGAAGAAAAGGAAGTGCTGTGGAACTGGAGCCACCAAAATTCAAGCCACACCTGAATTTTCCCAGGGGTTCCAAGGACTTAGACTAACCAGTTCCCCACTGTTTCCCCTAATGTACACCATGTCCACAGGAGAGCATTTTAGGGGCAGACGCAAGTCTATCCATCAGATGATGGTAGAAGGGGGGGCTTCATGAACTTTCACTGCATACTAAATGAAGGAAATTTGGCTATCTGTCTGCACAAGCTACAAATGTACAAATGTACTCTGCTGCATTTAAACCAGGACAAACATCCTCCTTTGATGAAAGTGTTTTCCACTACAAGCTTTGAGGATCATTATCAAGTCTTGCAAACCTTCATTGGAAAGAGTACTGGTTGGTTTTTGTCACCGTGACGCAAACCTACATATATCTTGGGAGAGAGGATCTCAACTCAGAAAATGCCTCCCTATAAATGGCTGTGGGGACCCAGAAGGAGCAACACGGTATGTATTCTGGGCGGGTCTTGTAATTTCTGGATAGGAAGTCCTGGGGTACATAAGAAAACAAGCTAAGCAAACTATGAGGAGAAATGTTAATAAAGAGTACCCTTCCATGGCCTCTGCTTCAGTTCCTGCCTCCAGGTTCCTGCCTTGAGTGCCTGCCCTGTCTTCCCTCAGGGATGCAGTATTACCTGAGAGTTGTAAGCTGAAATAAAACCTTTCCTCTTTAGCTGCTTCTAGTCATGGTGTTCATCACAGCAGTTGAAGCCTCACTAACACAGAGTTCTGCGAACATTGGCCTCCAATGAAGCATAATGAATCTAAGACATCCCTGTTCATCAGGAATATGGCAGAATCTTTTCTTCATGTCTTGGGGATCAATTATTTTTTTCTTTTACTTTTATTGGATGTCTTTTAATTTACATTTCAAATGTTATTCCCTTTCCTGGTTTCCCGGAAGTAAGTCCCCTATCCCATCCCCTTCCCCTTCTTCTATAAGGGTGTTCCCCTCCCAAACCACCCCCCCTTCCAATCTCCCCTGAAATTCCTCTGCACTGGGTGTCCAGCCTTGGCAGGACCAAGGGCTTCTCTGCCTTTTGGTGAAAACAAGGCCATTGTCTGCTACATATGCAGCTGGAGCCCTGGGTCAGTCCATGTATAGTCTTTGAGTAGTGCTGTAGTCCCTGGGAGCTCTGGTTGGTTGGCATTTTTGTTCTTAAGGGGTTGCAAGCCCCTTCAGCTCTTTCAATCCTTTCTCCAATTCCTCTAATGGGGGATCCCATTCTCAGTTCAATGGTTTGCTGCTAGCATTTGCCTCTGTATTTGACATGCTCAGGCTATGCCTCTCAGGAGACGGCTATATCTGGCTCCTGTCAGCATGCATTTTTTAGCTTCACCAATCTTATCTAGTTTTGGTTGCTGTATATATATGGGTTGTATACCCATATGAGGCAGGCTCTGAATGGCCATTCCATCAGTCTCTGCTCCAGACTTTGTGTCCATAATGGGAATCAATTCTTATCAAAGGTGTGACATGTTGCCAGCAAAGCAGTTCACCAAAACATGTTTACTGGAAATGAGAAAAAACTGAGCAATATTGAAATTAAGAAGTTAAAAATAGACCCGAGGATCCCGGCCTGCAGCAGCTCTCTGCTCCCAGACCCCGTGGGAGAGATACCTTACCGCCTGGTCAGGTGGGCACTCCTGAGGCTGCAGAGCGGAAGAGACCACCAACACTGCCCACCCCCGCCCACATCCCTGGCCCAAGAGGAAACTGTATAAGGCCTCTGGGCTCCCATGGGGGAGGGCCCAGGAGCGGCAGGACCCCTGCATGAGACACCGCCGGAACCTGAAGGAAACAGACCAGATAAACAGTTCTCTGCACCCAAATCCTGTGGGAGGGAGAGCTAAACCTTCAGAGAGGCAGACAAGCCTGGGAAACCAGAAGACACTGCTCTCTGCACACACATTTCGGACGCCAGAGGAAAACACCAAAGGCCATCTGGAACCCTGGTGCACTGAAGCTCCCAGAAGGGGCGGCGCAGATCTTCCTGGTTCCTGCCACCGCAGAGAGCCCGTGGGCAGCACCCCTCGAGCGAACGTGAGCCTCAGGACCACAGGTAAGACCAACTTTTCGGCTGCAAGTGACCTGCCTGGTGAACTCAAGACACAGGCCCACAGGAACAGCTGAAGACCTGTAGAGAGGAAAAACTACACGCATGAAAGCAGAATACTCTGTCCCCGTAACTGGCTGAAAGAAAACAGTAAAACAGGTCTACAGCACTCCTGATACACAGGCTTATAGGACAGTCTAGCCACTGTCAGAAATAGCAGAACAAAGTTACACTAGAGATAATCTGATGGCGAGAGGCAAGCGCAGGAACCCAAGCAACAGAAACCGAGACTACATGGCATCATCGGAGCCCAATTCTCCCACCAAAACAAACATGGAATATCCAAACACACCAGAAAAGCAAGATCTAGTTTCAAAATCATATTTGATCATGATGCTGGAGGACTTCAAGAAAGACCTGAAGAACTCCCTTAGAGAAACACAGGAAAACATTAATAAACAAGTAGAAGCCTACAGAGGGGAATCGCAAAAATCCCTGAAAGAATTCCAGGAAAACACAATCAAACAGTTGAAGGAATTAAAAATGGAAATAGAAGCAATCAAGAAAGAACACATGGAAATAACCCTGGATATAGAAAACCAAAAGAAGAGACAAGGAGCTGTAGATACAAGCTTCACCAACAGAATACAAGAGATGGAAGAGAGAATCTCAGGAGCAGAAGATTCCATAGAAATCATTGACTCAACTGTCAAAGATAATGTAAAGCGGAAAAAGCTACTGGTCCAAAACATACAGGAAATCCAGGACTCAATGAGAAGATCAAACATAAGGATAATAGGTATAGAAGAGAGTGAAGACTCCCAGCTCAAAGGACCAGTACATATCTTCAACAAAATCATAGAAGAAAACTTCCCTAACCTAAAAAAAGAGATACCCATAGTCATACAAGAAGCCTACAGAACTCCAAATAGATTGGACCAGAAAAGAAACACCTCCCCTCACATAATAGTCAAAACACCAAACGCACAAAATAAAGAAAGAATATTAAAAGCAGTAAGGGAAAAAGGTCAAGTAACATATAAAGGCAGACCTATCAGAATCACACCAGACTTCACGCCAGAAACTATGAAGGCCAGAAGATCCTGGACTGATGTCATACAGACCCTAAGAGAACACAAATGCCAGCCCAGGTTACTGTATCCTGCAAAACTCTCAATTAACATAGATGGAGAAACCAAGATATTCCATGACAAAACCAAATTTACACAATATCTTTCTACAATTCCAGCATTACAAAGGATAATAAATGGTAAAGCCCAACATAAGGAGGCAAGCTATACCCTAGAAGAGGCAAGAAACTAATCGTCTTGGCAACAAAACAAAGAGAAGAAAAGCACACAAACATAACACATCCAAGTATGAATATAACAGGAAGCAATAATCACTATTCCTTAATATCTCTCAACATCAATGGCCTCAACTCCCCAATAAAAAGACATAGATTAACAAACTGGATACGCAACAAGGACCCTGCATTCTGCTGCCTACACTGAACTGCACCCCCAGCGAACTAGACTGTGGGGGGGAGGGCGGCAATGGGGGTAGGGTTGGGAGGGGAACACCCATAAGGAAGGGGAGGGGGGAGAGGGATGTTTGCCGGGAAACTGGGAAAGGGAATAACACTCGAAATGTATATAAGAAATACTCAAGTTAATAAAAAAAATAAATAAATCAAAAATCCTGTCATTACACTATTGGGAAAGATTACAGGGAGTCCTGATATTACTGATCAGGAAATAAGCATGAAAAAAAAAAAGAAGTTAAAAATAATTTTCAGAGGAAACTATTAGGCAATATAGAATTACCCATCTCTCATATCTAGATAGGATTTACTTATCTGCCATTTTGTGCATTAAATGCATAAATGCCTTTTTGCTACACACTTTTGAAGTGTGCCTATATTACCTCGTCTCCTTTTGTTCTTATGTACACAGTGTCTGTTTTCTTTGCTTAGATAAAGGTCATTCACACAACTGCTAATGCAGAATCAGGGTTCAAACACAATGTAACCATGATTTTTGTCATGTGCTTGTTGAAGAGATTTATCCATTGGAGAAGACAAATACAGAGCCCTCTTCCCACAAACCAAATTTAGGAGAGAAGTATTTGGTGATGACAGAAAGGAAGAAAGACACATTTTTTTGACAAGATATACATGAAGCTTTAAAGACGAATGTTTTTAAACACTCATGCAGTTTGAATAATTCAAACTTTTAGACACACACACACACACACACACACACACACACACACACACACGCACACTTTTTTCCCTCAGAAACTCTTGGAGGATTGGTTAAAGAATTACACAGATAGTAGGCTCCATAGATTTCCAAGTTATTCCCACAGATACTGTAGTATTTGCATGCAGTCAGTGTACACTTCTTTTTAACTTCAAGCCACCTCTAGTTCCTCAAAAAAAAAACCTTAATACAAGCAAATTCTGCATACTTGTATTTGTATTACTTAGGAATTGTTGAAAAAAGTCTGATACATTCAGTAGAAAAAATTAATTAAAGAAAGTTTCTTTCAACCTTTGGTCGCGTCTGTGATTGTAAAACTCATCAATGGAGATGACAGGGTGTAAAGAGTGAGGATAAAAGGACATCCCTGGGATACACTCTAAATATCTCGGGAGGCAAATGTAAAATGTTATGCTAAACTCCATCACTAATAGGACACCTTTCCAAGTTGAGATAGTCATTGGGATTTAGAAGAACACCAAAGATAACAAAAGTGATTTTTATTTTAAAACTATATTTCCCATCCTTATTTAAATAGAATCAATGGCCCAAATAATGTGAACTCAAGATAGAGCAGGCAGTGATATGCTTTAGATATCGCCCACGGCCAGGAGATCTGCTGGCCCTGAATGAGGTTAAGTGTGGCTGTTTCTGTGGATTGGAGTTCTCAGAAACGTGAGGGTTTGTTTGCTTGTTTGTTTGTTTGTTTGTTTTGCTTTTAAAATCATAATATAAGGTAAACCATAATGAAAGCAAACTACCAGTCTGTTGTGCACTAGTACACACCGTTATGCAGCACATATGACTAAGCTCCTCAGACTAAGGCTGGAAAGATGGTTCAGCAGTTACGAGTACTGACTGCTGTGCAGAGGACATGTTCTCAGCACCACACGGTGCCTCACAACCATCTGGATCTCCAGTTCCAGGAATTTTTTTTTAAAGTAGCCAATTGGTAGGCATTTATTGTAAACCAGACACTGTTTGTAAACATAAAATTACCTACATTCCCCAAAGTATACAAATATTCTAACATAACACTAGGGTTGTCAAATATAATTATTGGAATTAATTGACCTAGGACTATTTTTTTCTCTCTCTTTTTTTTTTATTAACTTGAGTATTTCTTATTTACATTTCGAGTGTTATTCCCTTTCCTGGTTTCCGGGCAAACATCCCCCTAACCCCTCCCCTTCTTTATGGGTGTTCCCCTCCCCATCCTCCCCTCCTTGCCACCCTCCCCCCAACAATCTAGTTCACTGGGGGTTCAGTCTTAGGACCCAGGGCTTCCCCTTCCACTGGTGCTCTTACTAGGATATTCATTGCTACCTATGAGGTCAGAGTCCAGGGTCAGTCCATGTATAGTCTTTAGGTAGTGGCTTAGGCCCTGGAAGCTCTGGTTGCTTGGCATTGTTGTACATATGGGGTCTCCAGCCCCTTCAAGCTCTTCCAGTTCTTTCTCTGATTCCTTCATCGGGGGTCCTATTCTCAATTCAGTGGTTTGCTGCTGGCATTCGCCTCTGTATTTGCTGTATTCTGGCTGTGTCTCTCAGGAGCGATCTACATCCGGCTCCTGTCGGTCTGTACTTCTTTGCTTCATCCATCTTGTCTAATTGGGTGGCTGTATATGTATGGGCCACATGTGGGGCAGGCTCTGAATGGGTGTTCCTTTAGTCTCTGTTTTAATCTTTGCCTCTCTCTTCCCTGCCAAGGGTATTCTTGTTCCCCTTTTAAAGAAGGAGTGAAGCATTCACATTTTGATCATCTGTCTTGAGTTTCATTTGTTCTAGGGATCTAGGGTAATTCAAGCATTTGGGCTAATAGCCACTTATCAATGAGTGCATACCATGTATGTCTTTCTGTGATTGGGTTAGCTCACTCAGGATGATATTTTCCAGTTCCAACCATTTGCCTACGAATTTCATAAACTCGTTGTTTTTGAGAGCTGAGTAATATTCCATTGTGTAGATGTACCACATTTTCTGTATCCATTCCTCTGTTGAAGGGCATCTGGGTTCTTTCCAGCTTCTGGCTATTATAAATAAGGCTGCGATGAACATAGTGGAGCACGTGTCTTTTTTATATGTTGGGGCATCTTTTGGGTATATGCCCAGGAGAGGTATAGCTGGATCCTCAGGTAGTTCAATGTCCAATTTTCTGAGGAACCCCCAGACTGATTTCCAGAATGGTTGTACCAGTCTGCAATCCCACCAACAATGGAGGAGTGTTCCTCTTTCTCCACATCAAAAAAAAAAAAAAAAAAAGCAGGTTGAACAAGTCATAGGGAGCAAGGCAGTAGCACCAGTCCTCCACGACCTCTGCTTCAGTTCCTAAATCTAGGTCCCTGACCTGCTTTGGTTCCTGCCTTAGCTTCTCTAGGTAATAAACTGTGATGTGACATGTCAAATAAATCCTTTCCTCTTCATACTACATTTTGTCATCATCCTTATCACATCAACAAAAAGCAAACCAGAACAGGATGTATGGGTAGAATTGGTTCAAATGCAACCAGGATTCTCCACGCTATATAGCATGTAGCAAAGGTAAGGATTGAAATGTGAGCGAGAATTTACCAAGAGGAAAGGCCCCAGTGGCACATATCAAAGGTGTGAAAGCCTGGGAGTGTGGAGTTTGCTGATTCACAAGTGCTTTATGCTGCCACTGTGAGCTAGTGCAGCAGCACTAGGACAGCACAGCACAGAAAAGAGTAGGCTGCCTAAGGGAGAAATAGATGGCAGTTTACTCCTTGGGCAGAGAAGATGGTGAAGCTCAACTAATGGCCGTGAGAAGGATGACTACTTATTAAAGCAATGCGATTGCTAAGAAGATGAAGAGAAGATGGTAATTTTGAGAACCATTAGGGAATTAAATTGACAGGAGCTGTAGTGCGAATGAATTTGGAAGTTAAGAAGGATGAAGAGCCTAGAATTACTTTAGAATGATGCCTGAGTAACCAGAAAGAAAATTTGAGGAAATAACACAGGGCTTTGGTTAGAGCATACCGAGCTCTGGACAGCTGCGATTGAGGCACCAGTGAGGTATTCTATTGTATATAATGGGGGAGGTGGTGAGTGTAGTCAACACAGAGAGTGTTTGAATCCAGGTCTGTGAACAAGAGCATCTGAGGCAGGAATGTCTGAAATGGAACTGATAATTCTGAAATACTGCACTGAGAGTAATTTAGGAAGACTGATAAGGAACGGAAGTGAAGGGAGAAGAGAGAAATCCAGAGAAGAGAGGCTTTAGGGAAGATGAACTAGTCAACAGGAAAGAAAAATAAAATAACATGTTTAACAAAAAGGAAATCAGTGGGTTCCCAGCATTATCTACATTTTGTATTAGAGGTTGACTCTGACCATTGCAGCAAAATGAACAGATAATAAAATATAATGAAATTTTAAATGTAAATTGTAAGTTACCAGTTGAAGGAGTCCTCGGGGCAAGATGAGTCAAGAGGCATGCTGAAGTACCTCCTTCCCTGGCAGTGACTGGAAGACAGTCCTCATTTTATATCACTACTGTGGGACCACAGACACCCACCTAGAAATAACAGTTACAGAGAGGAGCAGTCAATGAGGTGAAGGATGCCCTTGCTCTGCTAGAGAAGGCCTTAGACTTTCTGGTTGTACATTGGACCTTCAGGATTAGGACTGGGCACAAAACAGCAGCTTTTCTCTTTGCCCCAAATTTTGCTTGCTCTACATGAAGCCATTGGTTTGAACGTATCTGGAAGCACTTCAGTTCTTTGACTTCTGAGATTGAATTGGAAAAGTCATTTTAAAGGTATATATATGCACAGGCTCAAGTCACAGTGTTGTTCTCTCTCTCTCTCTCTCTCTCTCTCTCTCTCAACCTCTCATTTATTTATTTTTTATGTGCATTGATTCATGTATGCTTGTGAGATGGTTCTTTTGGAACTGGAGTAACAGACAGTTATATCTGCCTTGTAGGTGCTGACAATTGAGTCTGGGTCCTCTGGAAGAGCTGCCAATGATCATCACTGCTGAGCCATCTTTCCAACCTCCTTTCTTCAGTCTCTTAATGACTCATTTCTGCCCTGCCCTTGAATCCCTCAGGAGAGAGAGTATGAAAAGAACTCCAAGAAGATAATCATGCAGCCCATGGGTGACAGACATCGCCATTCAGCTTTTTGCTGGTATGGGAATCTCCGCAAAGACAGTGGTGCATACTGTGCACTCTGCCGAGAGCAGCCATCTCTCGTCATATGACCAGTCTTTCTACCAAGCCTAGAAAAATTGGTAACCCAGTACTTGGTATAGTCATGATAAATTTTTCAGACACTCAAACTAATTATCCCTACTATCTTGTGTGCAATGACTGAACAATATTTTAACTTGGTAAACATTCACATTAATGCTGATTACTTATGTCTGCAATATAATTTCTGCCATCTACAAAGGATGTATGGACTATATGACTTAAGAATAGCAATGGGTAATACGGTACATCTCACAGTGAAGAAGTGAACAACAGTAGATGGGATTAGGAATGGTATTCATAGATTATTTGCACATATCTGGAAAGAGGCATTACAGTTAGACAGTGGTTACTTTGAGTTTTCTTTTGTGATGTAGATCACAAAGTGAAGTCATGGTCAGAGATAGAACTGACAGGAAACCAGAGGGTTCCTTCAGGTCCTACAGAACACTGTGCATACTTCTTAAGAGCAATATATTCTCTTACCTTAACCAAATTTAGGATCTCAGGACTCTAGACAAGTCATCTTCAGTAACATTAATCTGAAGGCAGTCCTTGTCCAAAATATCACTTATTTTGTGACAAATTTCATAATTATTCAGTTAGTATGAAGAGTTTAGAAGTGAAACCATCCTGAGTGGAGGAATCATAGTTTCTGGTGCTTTCTGTGAGATCATTTTGATTTCCTCTAGTCTTATGAGCAAAAGGTCTCTTCTCATTTCCAGCATTTTATAGCATGTATAGTATCATTAAAATGACAATCTACCAGCAAAAAGAAAGACAAAGGCAGAGGAAGAGAGGGATGGAGGGAAGGAGGGAGGGAAGGAAGGAAGAAAAGGGAGACTACAGGAGTTTGTTGGTTTTATTCCTGTTTTTCTTACCCTGGTTTAACAAATGTTCAAACAAGGACATAAGAACAGCAGAGGGAATAGGTGCTATAAAATGATACTTTTGGCAAAGAGATAAAAGTAAACAAAGACAGAACTGACATAAGTGCTTTCGATAATTAACAAAAAAACCCAAACACAGCTTTACTTCAAAGATACCTTTTTGTTCTAAATCTATCTAGCATATAATATCATCAGTTTCTAAAAACCTTTGATTTTATCAAAGCACTTTCTATAATGATAACCCATTTGGTTATAATATCTTCCTGTACTTCATGCAAAAAAAATCCTATTTCTATTTTTATAAAAATAGATTATAAGAAGTTAAGGTACAAAACCACAAGCAATTAATTAGTGGAGGAAGTAGGAATAGAAACAATATTTGAAGTCCAAAATCAGTGACTTTTTTACTTTTCCAGGTTGCATGAAATGTTTCCCAGTATTCACACGTTCAACACTTCCCTTTTAAATAACTGTGGAATTGGTTATTCACTCCTTGCCTTGCTTAATGTCTAAATGCATTCCTCTTATAGTGGAGCTTTACCTTAATAAGACTTCAGAAAATGATTTCCATTTGTCTCTGGCTCATAAATATAGCCAACCTTGCTCAAGGAAGAGTAGGGACTCAGCTCAGCTTCACGTTACTGGGCACAGGACATTCTCCTACTTTAACAACAACCCAATTTTTCATTTAAAGGAAACATTTCATGCAACAGACAACTTACAGACTCATGGAATCTGAACGATTCACACTTAAAAGAAAATTGAGTCATGACAGAAATTAAGAAAGAAATGAAAGACTTTTCAGAATTTAATAAGCTGATAACACAACACTCTCAAAAGTAGGGGATACACTGAAGCAGTTCTAAAGGGCAAGTTCATATTACTAAGTACCTACATAAAAAAATTGGAGAGATCCCATACTTACTACTTAACAGCACACCTGAAATCTCTGGAACAAACAAACAAAAAAATCACATTCCAAAGGAGTAGACACTGAGAAATAATGAAACTCAAGGGCTGCAGTAAAAAAAATAGACAAAAAAATTACAAAGAATCACGAGTTTGTTCTTGAGAAATTAGTAAGATTGATAAAGCCTTAGCCTATTTATGTAAAAGATATAAAGAGAATATGTAAATTAACAAACTCAGAAATGAAAAGGACCAAAATAGCAGATACTGAGGAAATCCAGATAATTATGAAGACCTATGTTAAAAGACTATTTTCAACCAAATTGGAAGTATAAAAGAAATGGATAATCTCTTAATAGACTCCAATTGCCAAAGTTAAATCAAGTTCAGATTAGCAATATAAACAAACATATAATCCTTAATAAAATAAAAGAAGCCATTAAAATCTCCCCACCTACTCCCTAAAATAAAATCTCTAGGCCCAGATTATTTTAATGTAGCATCTACCAGACTTTCAAAGAACAGTTCAGGCTAGCACTCCTCAAGTTATTTTACAAAATAGAAATAGAAATTTCCCATTTGTTTTATGAGGTCATAGTTACCCTAATACCCAAATCACATAAAGATCCAACAAAGAAAGTATAGACCAATTTTCCTTATGGAAAAAAATGCAAATATTTTCAATAAAATATATGCAAACTGATTCTAAGGACACATCTAAATGATCATCTACATGACCAAGAAGTGCCAAAGATGCTGGAATGGTTTGAAAATGTAATCCACAAACAGATTAAAAGACAAAAACAACATGATTATCTCATAAGATGCAGAAAAGGCCTTTGATGAGGTCAAATACTTCCTCATAATAAAAGTTCCAGAGGTATTAGTATACAAAGGATATATCTCAACATAATAAAGGAGATTTGCATCAAGTCAACAGCTAAATGTACAGAAACTTAAAGCAATTCCAGTGAAATCAGATACAAGACACATATTTTTACTCTTTCCATATCTACTTAATATAATATTTAAAATTCTAGCTAGAGCAATAGAATAACTTAAGACCAAGGGAGTGACAGAAATACAAATTAGAAATGTAGAAGTCAAAGTATCTTCATTTGGATACTTGGATGCATATTGAATATAGTTTGTAAATGTATATTTGTATTCATAAATAACCTTTAAAACTCCAAGAAACTTCTACAATTGAAAAATATTTTTAGACAAATGCAGAATAAATCATCAGCACACAAAAATGACAAAGAAACAAAATGAAATCATTAGTTGTCATTTTATTACCACAATCCCTTTCCCAATAGCGTCAAAGAAACCCAAAAGGCTTTGGGTAACTCACTAAGAAAGTGAAAGATGTGTACAATAAAAATAATTCAGATATTAAACAGATAAATTAAAGACAGTACCAGAGGATGAAAAGATCTCCTATTCTCATGAGTTGGCATAGCTTATACAGAGAGAATGACCATCTTACCAAATCAATCTACAGATTCAATTCACTCCCCATCAAAATTCAATGCAATTCTTCAAAGAAATTGAAAGAACAATTTTCAGTTTCATATAAAAATATAAAAAAAATCCAGGATAGCTGTATGGAATCCCAGTAATATGGGTAATATTAAATTGTCGACAGAATGTCTCAAATGTACAACTGTAATAGCCAGTTTCGTTATCTGTTTTAATATGACTTGGAACACTCAGCATAGAGAAACAATGTAGGCAATGAGTAATTATATTTTTAGATGCTTCTTCTGTTAAAGCAGTTGCAACAAGAAATCCTGAAGCTTCAATATTCACATATACACATTTTAATTTTCTAAACAGAAATATAAATAATATCTATTTGTCATAATTGATTAGGTACAAGTCCTCAAGAATTCACACTATTTTGTGATATGAGAAGAAACTGAGGACACTGAGGATAAATCATTACAATTTGACATGTATATTCTCTAGAAATACCAAATAAATTGTTCCTGTGTAAGGCCTATAATCTGCCTGGTATATAAATCTGCTGTGGCATTTCCCTCACTAAGGGGTGTGAGAATCCAGCATGAGTTCTTAAATGTCCTATAAAGTAAGGAACAGTACACTATCTTAAATTAAGTTGTATTTGCATAAATAATCACAAGTTTTAAGAATTAGCACTACCTAAAAAAGGAACAGTTTCAAGCAATTGCAAGCCATGAGTATCATGGTTATCAGTATACAAATTAAAAGCTTGATTTTTTTCAACATTTCAAAAACAACTTCTACAACACATAATTCAATTGCTTGAGAATATGCAAGAGAGTAAATATATGACCCAATTACATATGCTGCCTTCCCACTAGATGAACTGCCTGTAAATATAAAAACAGTAAGTGAATTCTCTATGGGCTGTATGTGCAAATTTATAGGAAATACAAAAGCATGCATAGAGGCAAATTGTAACAACTTGTCTTTGGATAATGATTATCAATTTTGTCTGAAAAGTGTGCACATTCTGAAATAACCAATTTAATTGCTCTTTAGAATAAGAAATACATGTTCAATCAGGTTTTTGTGATTTAATTATGAACTTCCAATGTGTGTGTGTGTTTGTGTGTGTGTGTGTGTGTGTGTGTGTGTAGTTTTTAAAAGTTTCTTTTGTAATTTCAGAGCATAACCATAATTCCTTAATTTTGGAAAGCAAAACCAATTTTTTAACAGTGTAAAATCAATACCAAGTGCATTATTTGCATGTTACAAAGTTTGACTGCCAGTTCTTGTATACGAATGCATTATGGTACAGCTTTTAATACATCATTGCTTTAAATCCTATCTTTTATATGTTTAGTTTCTAGGATAAGAATTATAGAAAATATTATTGCAATTCAGAGATATCTTTAGAGACCTGTTTTCCTAGGTTGGATCATGCCATGTGTTGTTGTCTAGAATGACTCCAACCCTGAGTTACCAGTTTTAAGCCATTTTTCTGTTACTAATGTTATAAATTTTTAACCCTACCCAATAATTTATAAGCCAACAATCTATAACCAAGACATGTAGAACAATCAGAAATAAACATGAAGTAGCTATACAGATCCTATATATTTAGACTAAACAGACAAAATTTCCTTACTTTTTCAGCTGTAATTTCAAGGGAGGAACACCCTGTCACCTGCTGAACCCAATAAACACAGTCAAGGAGATTTTTCTAGGAAAAATAGCCATCAGTTTCCTGTCCAGAGAAGTCGAGAAGCTCCTGGCCCCTTTAAGAGCAGCTTGTATATAGACAACCAGCCTCTAGTAGAGCTTCTCCAGCACTGCTAGACTCCTACCTACAGGTACAGGACTCTAAAAACAGTTTATCAGTTTCCGTTGTGTCAAGTGAGATTGCTATTTAAAAAAAAAAGATGAGTTAAATCAAGGGGTGAATGATTGGCAGCTAAAGTTTTGTCCATTTTTTTCTTTTGAATATGAAACACAGGGCAACAATCAAGCAATGAAATGAAACCACAAACATAATCTGACAGATATCGCCAGACTGGTGTACCAAGGACAGACAATAGACAGAGAGGGAAGAGAACTAGGTATGCTACCAAAGGGACACAGATATCCTACCTAAGGGACCCAGAACAAGAACTAGGCATTTCCCCAGTGGGAACCAAAGAGGAAGCAGGGAATCTCCTGACCTCCTCCTGTCTCTGTCTCCTGACCTCCTTTTGTTCCTAGGAGATTTCTGAAACAGCTTGCTTTCATTTTCCTTCTCTTATGTCAAAGCATCTCTGGACAGAGTGAGGGACTACTTTTCTGAAATCCATTCTCCCTCTCATATCTAGGGTCTACATTATCTTTAATCAGAGTCCACAGACTAAAAGCATCTATGAGAATTATCTTTCCTCCTCTAGGTGTTAGCATATCTCTAAGCATATGTATATAAAAGGCATTCTACCTTGTCCCATTCTTCCAGGACTTTTTTCACCACTGACCCAAATTTTCCTTTGCACTTGCTTCCTTTCCCTGTGGTGTCCTTCACTGTATTTCTTGTACTTAAGCTCTAATGTTGAGGTACCGACTGACCAAGCCATCTCAGTCAATCATCAGTATCTTGGGGAAAGGAGTGAGGATTGAAAAGGAAAAGATAATTAGACAACACTATAGAATAACTCCAGCCAGTTCTAAAGCTGGTTTGTTTTTTTTCCACTCTGCTTTTATACACCATTCTAGGTACATACAAAGAATATGGTCAGTCCTAAGGCATAAACAAAGTAGTCAAGGGAGAAAGCAAAGCATAAACAGAGTAGTTAAAGAGCAAACAAAACATAAACACATGTTCCATGATTACTGTATTCATGGTATTAACAACACCCATCAAGATACAAAGAGCACATTCCTTAGTTATTTACCATGAGTCTATTTCCTTGTCAAATTCTTGCCAGATTTCTAGAAGTGGCCCCAAAAGCTCTCCAAAAGTGCAAACTCCCAACCAGAAGTAGATACCCAACACAAAATCTACTCAGTGGGATTTTTTGTAGGATTTTATTGCATAACAATTTATCTAGCCATTTTATTTTGCCTTACAGGTCTCTAGTTTATATATTAGGGTTTCCAGTTTTGTGTTTTTATGAAATTGCTTTGTGCATATGTGAATGTGTATGTCTTTGCATCTATATGTTTCTTTCATTTTTTGTTTTTCTCCTTTTTTCTGTTTACTTATTTTGTCCTATTCTTGTTGCTGTTGTTGTTACTATATTTTTAGATATCTGTATGTTTTATAATGACAGAAAGAAAGAGTGTGTATTAGGGTGGGTGGAGAGCTTTTAGTAGGACTTGTGTGAGGGAAACAATAATCAGAATATATTGTATGAAAAATATATTTTCAATAAAATTTCCACACTCATGGGTCAGAAGACTTGAGATTCATAATAGCAGTAAAGTAATCTCCAGAGTCAGAAGAGTTGCAATTTCAAAACAAGAATGCTTTGTTTTTGTAAAAAGATTAACAAAGTAATCCCAAAATTATAGAAAATGCAATGGTCTTAGAATACAAATATCTGAAAAATTACTTTGGAAAATTCATAATTCTTAATTGAAAAACTTAGGTCAAATCTGGAATAATCAATGGAGTGTGGTGCTAAAATAAAAGAAACAGTCCAATGGAGTATAGGAGAACCCAATCTAGAAATTTTATTTCAGCTTAAGACTAAGCCCAGGGATTCAGGCATTCCTGAAATTTCTAGTTTACCTTTATGTCTTTATTTTTTTTCATGTTGTCATTTAACCTGTTCTTCTATCTTACATATCTTCTCCAAATTCTTGGTTTTAAATGACTAGCTCAAAATAGACACATAGCTAAGATAACAGCATATACTACAGTCTTCAAAATCATCTTTGATATGAACAAAGCTGCAAGAGCTTTGTTAAGTAACAACTTTAACTGATACCAAAGCACAGGATGAATGATAACTGGATAAATAGACTTTATTGGAATTAAAACCACTACTGCTATTATATAGATAGAAATGGAAAGAAAATTTACTGTAGAAAAAATGTGTAACATATGTGTGTTTAGACACCTAGCTAAAATCTATAAGGGTCTGTAACAATTCAGTAACAATATTTTTAAGTCCAATAAGAAACTCTCATATGATCTAAAACAGGCAGATCTGTAGGTTTATATCCTCCCTTCTAGTTCTCAACCCACCAGAGGTATTGGAAAGGAAAGGTTAATAGGAAAAAAAGATGATGTGGACCTGTTTAGAAAGTTATTTGGGGTGATTCCAATCTTTGCTGTCAGAATAGCAGCAGTTCAGTTCACATGAATCAGTAGCCGCAGCTCAATCCACTCACAAACACCATTCACAAATCAGCAATGGGAGTTTGATTCAGAAGAAACTGTGAGGTTCCACCAATAAGCCCGAGTCTGTGCCAGAATATCATGAGAAGTTCTTTGGTGAGTTATTCTCTACAAAGTTACTACAAATGATGATCAATGACAAAGGCAAGGCAAGCCAATGCCACAATATTGTCAGTGAAAACCAGTGTCAACAAAGCCCAACAAAGACCAGCAAATAGTGGCAAGGTGATCAGTGCCACACAGCATTGTCAACTGTCTGTTGGGTTGTATTTATATACCTTTTCCAAATATCACATGTTCTTTCAAGCATCCACTCTAACAAAACCTCTCATGCCCTTTTTCCAGGCAGCGTCTAGAAAAACACCACAGATCTGTTCTTGCAAAACATCCCCACATGTGTCTGCTTCAGCAGTATTCAAAAAAGAATCACATGACCCAACTGAGTCTCCAAAGAAACCAGAAATTTCCACTTCACAGATGCCCCATAAAAAGTCAGATCAATGACCAACACACATTTAGAAAGAGGTTCAACCCCACTAATCAGTAAAGAAATGCAAATCAAAGCCAGGATGAGATACCCCTTCACCACAATTATAATTGAAAATATGACAAGTGTTAAAGAAAATGCAGAGAAGTTGAAATTTTTGGTCTGAAAATAGTATCATCATCTCTCTTTGAACAAGAGTTTGGGAGTTGCAAAGTAGTAACCATAGAGTTAACATTTTATCCAGCTACTCTACTCCCACATATGTGACAGGTGGGACATATATCCCAGTGTCAGAGCATTCGTCTACTTGGTAAGTGCTAGGTCTGCATTCCATTGTAGTACTAAAAATATGCATACATGTTTACTAATAAAAATATCATTCATAGAAAATAGAAGCAACTGGAATTTATGTAGGTGAATGAGTAGAAAAAGAAATTTTATATCTACTTAATGAAATATTAATCATTCAAAAATTGAGAAAAAAATGTCTTAATAGCTAATATTCAATAGTATCTGGACAAGCGTTGAAGACACTACAATAAGGGAAGAAAGCCAATACAAAATACCATATAGTACATGATTCCAGGATTATGGAACATCCAGTATAGGAAATTTAGTTACACAGATCATATTGGCTGTTGACTAGACCCAAAAAGTGAAGATCATCTCTCTCAGGAGTGAGGAAAGTACTTTAAAAGCATACACTAAAATCATTGTATTTGATGCATTAATTGGCTGGTTTTAATTTTATGAGAATAACATTTCAATAAATTTGTTACAAAAGAAAAATGCTGTGGATGTAGTGAAGCAGGAGAGAGGTTTTGCCTCATTGAGCAAGCTTTTCATTATATTTCATCTCCCCTGGATCTTTTCCTGCAGACACATAACATTAATCACTCCCAGAAAACATGATTGCCTATAATAAAATCCAATATCTCATTATAATCAATAAATTTAATTTTAGTGATAAGTATCATGATTATGAGGAAAATACCAACAATGAAGTAGTGTAATATTTTTCTGGACTCTTAAAGCTGAAGAATAGACCTGGGATCAAGACCAAGTTTGGAAGTTGGAAGCCAATCATGTGGTTTCCCTTTTACCATTTCATTTCCATTTCTATTTTTCAATAAAACAATAACTGTATCCCTGCAGAGAGGTCTCCTGCAGCCTTACAGCACCTGCTGTACAGCAAGGCTGGCTGTTGGATAGTTGACCAGGGCCTATGGGCCAACTTAGAGGCCAGACTTGCCCTTCAGTCTCTCAGAGTGAGGGTACTATAGCAGCAGCTACTCTCAAGCATGGCACAGATCCAAAAAATAGGTCAAGAAGTGCAATAGAGAGAGGTAGATGTTTCAATTATGGTATGTCTTAGTTATGGTTTCCATTGCTGTGAAGAGACATCATGACCAAGGCAACTCTTATAAAGGAAAACATTTAATTAGGGCTAGTTTACAATTTTAAAGGTTCAGTCCATTATCGTCATGGTGGGAAGCATGGCAGTATCCAGGCAGACATGATATTAGAAGAGTCAAGAGTTCTACATTTTGATCCAAAGAAAGCTAGAAGGAGACTATCTTCTGCAGGCACACAGAGGAGGGTCTTTTCCACCCTAGGTGCAGCTTAAGCCTAGGACCTCAAAGCCCACCTACACAGTGACACACTTCTTCCAACAAGGCCAAGCCTCCTAACAGCACCTCTTCCCATGGGCCAAGCATATTTATATCCACACCAGTGTCCCTAAGGGAAAAGTCTACAACAGCCCAGAGAAAGTGTCTATCCCAAAGAAAGGTAAAGCTTTAATGAACCTAGAACAGCAGCCTGCTAGACTGAGCTAAGGAACGGAGATAGCCACCATAAATATATGCTGGCCTGAGGAGCCTGCAACCACTGACTAGAGAGAGGGACCTACTGAAAGGGGTAGAGCCAAGAACCAACACTACCCAATATGCTAACTGAGCAGCAGAAGCCAATTATACACAAGTGGAAAAAAACAGCAAAAGCTGAAACATATTTGGTAAAATACTTGGTAAGTCTTTAAGTTGAGAATTAGAGATTTAAAAAATGTGCTAAGAAAAGGAAAACACAATGACACAATACATCTTGAACCCATATGATTTTGTTTCACCTATACGCATACAAATAACTATCTTCTCAGTCACTATTATAATTTTATAGATTCTCTTTAAGAAAGATCAGAATAAAACAGACTTAGATAAGTAGAGTACTGAAGAATGGAATGCTAGTTTACAGATCATAGCTCAGAGGTTACAGGACTTTTTAAATCAGAGTAAAACAATCTTCAGAAGAGTCCAATTTAGAACCTACAATAAAAGTAAAATGGGAGATGAGATAAGATGAGAAAAGTCCACAAACTTTTGAGAAATTGGAATGGCAGCCCACAAAGATACAATATTCTGAGTTAAGAATCCACATGCTGCTTAATGATACTAACTTAGAGCAATATATACAATAGATTATATGTTTCATTTTGTAGAGTTTGGAGAATTAAAGGACATACATATGTTAATGCATTATACAGTTAATTCATACTCAAGATTTCAGTATGATTTTGCCTTAAATTGTATAAAGGCTCATTCTGAGACTGCACATTTATTAAAGATGGTGGCTGTCTTAATTGAAGCTGATAACGTGTCAACATGTGTATCTACTAGAATACAACAATTTTGTATACATTATAACATAAAAGCTGTTACAGATACATCTTACAATCCTACAGGTCAAGCAATTATGGAGAAATCTAAGAGGACTTTGGAGAAATGCTCATACAACAGAAATGATATAGTGACCCTCCAAAAGATAGTTTAGGTAAAGTATACTTTATTGACGTGAAATTTTTTAAATGCCAATTAGACAAAAAACATAACTGCTAAAATACACTGGATAATAGAAAAGCTGCAGGACTAAATCAGTGTATGTACGTGATAGCCTCAGGATGGAGGGCAGGAAGTACATTGCACTGGGGAGGCAATTTTGTATTTGTTTCCACAGAAAAAGAAAATTTATGGATTTCTTCCAATTTAATAAAAATCATATTTGTCATGGGGAGACATCCTGAAGATCAAGGCTGCACCCATGAAGAAAGTAACCATGAAGAACAACACAAGAAACATAAATTGCTGATCCCCCTACATGGCAATAGCTCTGAAACTGGAAGGGACGTGAAAATGTCTCCAGCCAGAATTTAAGCTCCTCATAGCCAAAAATCTTGTTGGCTAAAGAATCTATACCTTCTCTTTTCAAATGGTATAGATAAAAACTTATATTACAGTTTGATTATGTAATCCAAACTAATATAGAAAGAAAGACACATGCCTTACCTGCTTGAACAGAGAGCAGAGAATCATTTTTAAATGAATCATGCACACTGCACATTCCATACATATGTTATTGCAGAAATGTACATTGCTAGTGAGACAATATGTCTGCAGACACCCATGAAGTTAAAGTAGCCCTGACAAGGTTCACCCTCAGTGCTCCTGAAAATGATGCTGAGACACTGAGGTATATTTGTTCCAGCATCTTGTTTAACCCTATCTCAGACTGCCTTAATGATGTTTCCTGAAAAATCTGTATCCAGGACAATGTCAAAACAGCTAGCTAGATCAGCCAGCATCACAGAATGTTCCAGTCAGGACTTCAGTCAAGCCCTTAAAATTTTCAGCATACAGAAACTGACTAGCCAAAGCTACAGCTTCCTAAAGACTGATCAATATCCCAAGTTTTTAGCCCCTACCAAAGGAAAATAATGCCTTAATTTAGCTAGAAGTAATTTTAAAAGAGTGATGCCTCTATTCCCAAGAGGTGGAATGGATGGTTTTGGTCATTTGATGGGTTTGTCACCATTAAAGGGGAGGAGTAATTATAAATTGTTGATGGTGTTTGTGAGGGAAGAATCAAACTAATAGAGATTAGATTCTAGGATTTCTTTTTCTTTTTTCCTCTGTCCTTCTCTCTATCCTATCTTGTGCTAGGGAGAAGTGGGAAGAAGGGGTGAAAATAAAATAAAATAAGGGTTGAAAAGGTGGTTGTATGAATAATCCAGGAATAATAGAAATACGGCCCAGATGTTTTCAGAAACATTACATGACACAACTAAATCTTGAAGAAACCAGAAATTTCTATCTCAAGTCTTGTGTCATTCTGTGGTTTTGGAAGCTGCTCACTTGTACTCTGTACATACTCAGGTAATATTAATTCCTTCTCAGTCTCTAATGGAACTGAAGGCTAGATAATTATAGTCTCACAATTAAACCTCAGTTGTTTGGGATTTAAGAAAATGTTTTCAAATCTAAGAAGCTACTTTAGGTTGGCAATTCAGGTTATGATGAAAATTTACTTAGAATCTTACCTGATAATTTTCATAATTGCTATCACTGAATATAGTTTATTTTTATAAGAAAAGGAGTCAGACTTACAACTGACCAATGTAGATGTGGTTGCTTGGAGCCAACTATCAGAAGGAGCTCAGGGAAACTGGTGGGTTATCTGGCAGAAGGACTGAAGGAGTGGGGGGGAATTGGAAAAACAACATAGGCTGGTCTGACCACCCACTTCTCCCAGAGTCTAGACCACCAACCAAGGAGTGTGCCTGGAAGGATACATAGCTCTAGATACATATGTAGCAGAGGATGGACTTGTCTGACAGCAATGGGAAGAAAGACCCTTGCTCCTGGGGAGGCTTGATGTCCCAGCTTGAGGGATGCTGGAGCAGTGGGACAGGAGAGTGTGGGAAGGTGGGGGAGCAATCTTGTACATACAAAACGGAAGGGGGAAGGGGTGATGGGGGCTGGTAGAGGTACCAGGAAGTGGGATATTATTTGAGATGTAAATGAATAGAATGATTAATAAAAAGAAAAGAAAAGGCAGCTTTTATTTGGACTAAAGAAGGGAAATGTAAAGAGAATCTCTTGTGTAATATATAGAAGCATTACCTGTTAGCCAGTTGTTAACCAGTGAGCTGACGCAGGATTAGAAGGTGGGACACCTTGTAGAGAGATTGAGATCCTGGGAGAGAGACAGGCCTGGGAGGAGATACTTGCACGGAGCCATATTGGATTTGGGCCTAGCCGCTTTTTGAACTGCTTGGCTCAAAGTGGCTAGGTGACTCTGGGCTGTTTTGCCACAGAGACTCACCCCTAAGATGACTGCATTAAGTCTTAAGATTGTTGAATGAAAGCCTCTCCCATGAATTTACGGCACAGGAAGATAACATTCAAGGGATGCCTCAGCTCCCTTAGCAGATACCTGTTACCTCCTGAATCAACACCCGGTGTCTCCACCACCTGACCTCATAGTCTACCACCTGACCTCTTTGCCTCCAGCTATCACTACCTGTATCCGCACCTCCCCGTCCTCTGTGTTTCACAAAGGACACTCCCCCTACCTGAAAGCCTTAAAAGCTGTAACGTTCATCCCAATAAACGAGACCTTGACAACAGAACTTTTGCTTGGTCTCCTTCTTCTCTTCACCCCCATTTTGGCCCACAGGTAGAAAGCCTCTTTGGGACCCTGAATAACTGGGTCCCCGCTGGCAGGGACAGATACTTGCCCTGAACTCTGAGAAAGATTGTCGCATGAAATTGAAAAAAGGTTACAAGCCACATGGTGGAACTTGGAATTACCAGGGTAAATGAGTTGCAAACTAACAGGAACCCTAGACATTTACTAATGAAACAATTCAGTCTCAGGGTTGTTATTTCATGAACTTGCTTGAAGGTGGTAAAGTCTGTGGTTACAAGCAAGCATCCAGCAGATGTTAAAGAATTTTTAAGAGACCTTAGTTGGAGAGACATATTCATGGTTAAGAATACTCACTCCTCTGCCAGAGAACTGAGCTTGGTTCTCAGCAGGCACAGCAGGCCCCACAGCCACCTGTGATTCCAGATATAAGAGATATGAGCCTTTCTGACCTCAGTAGGAACTAGTACACATGTGGGCTCTTACAACACACACACACACACACACACACACACACACACACACACACACACACACATGCATGCACACGAACACATACCACCACTACTATCACCATCACCATACCACACCACAGCAAACATACCAGAAATGAAGACTGACAGGAATCATAAAAGTTGTTTAAATATTTCCTTCCTTCTCTTGTCAGCCTGAATTTATCCAATTATTAATTTTAACTTTAGACCAAGGTCACCAGCGGCATCTCTGTTTAGTGTCTTTCACAATATACTCTGTATTGGTGCCCCTGTCATCATGAAAGAGACATTCAGGACCACTGTTTTCTCCCTATCATTGCTGTTTGATTTTGTACTATAAAGAATCTACAACTATAAGCCTCAAATTTAGCTGTAGGTCCATAATCCTATGCAAAGCTCCCACATCCTTGTATTTTAGGAGTTATCATTATCTTCAAAATTTCCAAAACAATAATATATGGTATATTTTATATAACTTCATCATGAAGACCTTGGTTATAATTCTTATATTTCAATACTGAGTAGTCAATATAATAAGATATTTTTGTAATTAAATATTAGCATCCCACCAGAGTAGAATAAAGACTTGTTCATTTTCAGGCCAAAATATCCACTCTGGATATTTTGCTTTTTTTGAATCACAAATGAGTGTCTTTAAATATGTAATGTATATAACAAAGGCACATTTAAAAAGAATTTATAAATTTGTCATGGGTCAAAAGAAATGAATTGGAAAAAAGTAACTATATGATAAGAAGAATTCACAGTTAACCCTCACTTTGAGGTACTTTGGCAAACTACAACTCCATAGACTAATATACTACTTTTAAAATTTAGTGAGTGCCAAGAACTAAATCTGCCTCCCCATCTCTCTTTTCTGAGTAGCAGAAATTTCTCCACAATGTTGACTGTTGAGGCACTCTAGAGGGAGAAGGGTGTAACTAGAGGAAGAAGGGGTAATTATGAGGTGGGGGTGAATATGAGGGAGAAGGTGACTGTGAGGGAAAGGGTGACTATGACGGACAGGTGACTATGAGGGAGGAGTGACCATGAGGGGAGGGGTGATGATGAGGGAGGGAGAGACTGAGGGAAGGGCTGATGATGAAGGAGGGGGTGATTATGAGGGAGGGGTGTCCAGAGGAGCTTGTGCTGTGCATCCTGGTTTCAGAAACATAGGTATATACAAAACTGTGCTTTAATAACAAATTGAAACATCATGTTTCATTGAAATGCACAATAAAAACAAGGGTTGTTATAGCTGTTCAAATAGCAGAATTTGTGGTAAAAATTCATAGACATATTTAAAAATACATACTTTTGAAATTTGAAAATATTATAATGTGTTCATGTCTTCTGGTCAGAGTACAAGTCAAATATCAGGTTCTCGATTACTTTTTTTGTAGAAAATAAAAAAAATATGTTCATCAAACATTGATTCAATGACAAAGATCTTTGATTATGAGGACAGTATTTCTTTACTCATACCATTCAAGAATTGCACTGAATATAATTCTTGACAAGTCTCCACTGGGCCCCTTACCTGCTATCCCTGGCCCTTCCAAATGACTCCTGTGGTGATAGCCATACTTCTTTGGAAAGGGCTCTACTGGAGCCATAGCACCTATGAGGGACACAGTGAGTTTTTATTTTAAGATCTACATAGCTGACTGTTGTACAGCCCCACTCCTGTACCTTCAATAACCTAAAGACAGCAGGATACTTCATCACCAGCAACCAATATGTGACATATTTTCACTGTCACTATGAGTAGGGTAACACACATATGTGCATGCACTGTACCCCCTTATAAAAAGCCAATGCCTCCTCTCCCTACCTTCTTTCCCTTCCACCCAAGCTCACATGTAGCCTCTGCATACTCCACTCCCTCAGTTAACCTCTTGCTTGAGATCTGTTACATAGTGTGACATTGTGGTGTCCACCCCTTAGTTATACTGACATCCATTTGTGAAACATTTGCTTATTAGACCACACCTCTTTGTTTTCTGTCAAAGACACTAACATACATTTATTCTAGTTTCTCCCTTTACCATGTCAAACATCTCATGTTTGTACTTCTTTGGGGGAAGAGGCAAAATATCATGTATAGAATTAATTCCATATGACAGCTCCTAGAACGAGGGAGAGAGATGCTTGGCAATGTGCAAACGTAGTAAATTTGGGCAGAGCATGGTAACAGTCAACATTTCTAGAGTATCAATTATCTATTAGATACTTTGCTTTTAATCTATGAAGAAGAAACTGAGGGGGTTTTTTTGTTTGTTTTGTTTTGTTTTGTTTTGTTTTGTTTGTTTGTTTGTTTTCCGGAGCTGGGGACTGAAGCCAGGGCCTTGCGCATGCTAGGCAAGCGCTCTACCGCTGAAACTGAGTTTTTATAATCCTAAATTAATATCATTGCCAAAGAAAGTCAGAGAGGACTTAGAAAGCTGGAAAGGAACAAAGAAAAGAGAGGCAGAGGGAGGGTTGGATGAATGGAGGGAGGAAGAAAACTCCATCAGTTTTGCTATTTCTCAATGAAATAAAAGAATAAAATATTCTATAATTTTATTCAAAAAGTATGTGTTTCTAAAGGTCTTCTTGATGTTGGAATCGGTCAAAGCACACTTTTAGTCTTGCGTAGTAAGTCAAATTACACAGATATTGTTTTGAATGTACAAAGACTTGATTGAATCCTCTAAATTTATGTGACATTGAATTCTTCTTTTAGAGGCAGTAAAAGGCAGAGACTTTTGGGAAAGGAGTAAAATATACAAGCCCCCCTCCAATGGATTAAAGGGCCAGAGGGAATAAGATAAGGCCTTTTCCTCTGGCTCTGTGCCATCTTGGAAGCAAGCCCTCAGTAGATACAAAACCCAAAGGCACAAGACCCTGACACCCTGACATTAGCCTTTTACCTCCAAATTATAAATAAATAAAAGCATGTTGTTTATAAATTATCTAACCAGTGGTATTTTTGTTGTATCAGCACAAACTAAGGGAGGTTCCAGCACATTACAATCGTATTTACAAAAAGAATCCCCTAGATGTTTTGAACAATGGCCGTAATTTGCAAACACATATTTGACTTGGAGCCCCATTAGAAAAGTGACTATTAGCTTAGGTATTTAAACAGAGGATATTGAATATGGGTATTAATTACAAAGTAGATAGAATTGCTGAGACAACTCTAACAAACGAGATAGAATGAGTACTAGAGAATATAAGGAATTGTACCAGCTCTAGGAATGGAGGACTTTGAGGAGCACTGTGTATGTAGAGACCAAACAGATGCTGAAAAGATGTGATAAAAGGTAGTATTGCCTAAGACCACACAGAGACTGCACAGAGAAACACTCATAAGGGTATATCTACTGCATGAGATACTATTTAAAGAAGAGACAAGGTAAGAAATGGTTTAGCTTATTCTGTCTGCTCTCACTCAAATTTCTCTAGGATTCCATTTGGCTGAACCTGTAAGAAGCCAAAAAGTGATGATCAATGGTAACATATGTCTTGCAACAGAGAACAAAGTGGGAAAGGAGGACATAGAATGAAGCTGTAATCAAACCAGAACACCCCAAATACTAAGTTGAGAGCAAGACTTATAAGGAATATGGCTTTTCTCTGTCTCTTCATTTGTTTTGCAGATAACTGATTATATACTCTACACAGGAAAGAAAAATAGTATGTCCGCATCCACCAAGATTAGTTATTGATGAAGAAGCCAGGCAATCTACAACATCTACCAGAAAAACAAAAACAAAAACCCACCAAGTTTAGCGATACAGAGTAACCCCTGGGCCTCTGAGGTCTTTGCACTGGTGGAAAGTATGAAGCACAAGCAGGATCCAACTGTGGGGTACCTCAATCATTTAACATTCGGAATGCAAACAATGCAGACCCAAGTATCTCAGATAGGTGTTGACATAGCCTGCAAATCCTTCAGGCACTTGTCATAGGCCTTCTGATATTTTCTTGGGGCTTCCACCACAATCAAGTAGGTGAGATGCTTGGAGCCTGTAGCTGCACACAAGTCTGTCTTAGGGGCTATATAGACACAGGGCAACTTCTGGTCCTCTCACATAATTGGAATACCTCAGTCAGCAATGTGTCTCCTGATAAAACCATGATCCCTTTATCACCCTTGTTAACAAATTTCTGAAATTCCTTCACTTCATGTTGAATCTGATTTTTCTTCATGGACTTCTTCATGCGCTTGTAAAGCTTGCATGTAGGCTTGCATGGCAGGTTTTGTCAAGGCAGTGGTAGCAAGATGGGGTTCAGGTTGACCAGTAGTTCTTGGTATATGTGCTTCTCATTGCAGCTCTCTGCCTGTGCCTCAGACTCCTCAGGAACAACCTTTATTTTTGTTATCTTGTCAACTCTGCCAACCAAGTCATTGCACAGTGGAATAGCTGCTACCACCTCCAAGATCACTTCCAGGTCATAAACCTGTCCTACCCCATGACCAAATGGGAAATGATGGAGAATGTTCCTTTGAAAACAATGTTCTCTCTCATTAAAAGGTGACTTAGATTTGGTCAACCCTCCACTTCCCAAAGACATTTTTAGGAACCATCTGTAATGGTTTCTTCCATCTTTAAAAATTTCTTTATGTTTACTGGCTTCACTATACTTAAACTTCAATTAAGTACTCATAACTTCTCCCACAATCTACTTGGATCTCCATAATCTAACCACTTAAAGCTCAGCAACACTGTCATGACTCATTTGCTGACATGGTACTTCAAACGTGGAAAGCCCTAGACTTTCTTATCACAAAGGTAAGTGTCACCAGTGCTCATAATAATGACACCAGTTGCTTCAGAGTAAACAATACGAATTTGGTACAAAGAAATTTATCAAAATTAAAAGTAACATAAAACATTAAATGACTTGATTAAAAATTCACGACTGGGTCAGATTATGGGTAGAGAAATACATTAGATCTGGTCCCATAACCTGTCACAACGTTGTTAATATAGCTAGTTTTAAGTTGTAACTTTGGTCCTCACTCCATTAATAGTTCAGTTGTCTTTGTTTCTTCCTGTTGGAATCCTCAGATTCCAGATGTTTGAGCAACCTAAGCTGGTTCTTTCTGCTAACATCTAGACAGATTTCTAAGCAGGGATATAAAGGATCTCAGTCCTACTTCTCAACTAGCAGTTACCTTCTATGAGGAGCATTGGTACAGAAGAAAGAAATGTTCGAGTTCACTGTGTGAAACGGTGTCTCTGTTTATTCAATTGTGAATTCTGCATCATAGGAGAGGTAAGGCCCATCATCAGATTTTCTATTTTGTAAACAGTCATGCTTCTCACTTGCTGATTGGCTTAATAAAAATCTGATGGCCAAAGGCTGGGCAGGAATGGGAAGGTAGAACTTCCATGCACAGAAGGGTCTCTAATGAGAGAGGGGGAAGTGGGAGATGTGCCAGCTGGGCATGGAGGTGGTTGGTCATGAAAAGGAGCAAAGAGGTAAAGAACTAGCTGTGTGGCAGGACTTAGAGCTCGAATAGTAACACTAATTTAGATTGAGCTAACTGAGGTTCTGTCTCACTATATTTGGCATTCAAGATGGTAACAGATATCCAAGCTTAGGACACTGGATTTAAGCAGTAGAATCCAGGCCCAGAAGCAGCAGTCAGCCATGCCTTGCTCTGTGATCAGTGTGTGATAAAAACACAAGAGAAGCTAAGAGATGGCTTTTAAGATGGAAGGTAGGGAACATAGAGCCCTGGCTGCAGTCTGTGGAACACATGTTGCAAAACAAGCATTTCCCAGAGCTGTGTTGCTGCTTATTTAAGCAGACTTAGATGAAGTGAGTACTGAGAAATGTAATGCTACAATACAAGCAATAGAACAGAGGTGGGAAGATTCTTTAAATCAGCATAAATAATCTTCAGAGAAATCCAATCTAGAACCTACAGTGCTACCTTACGATGAGACTACAGAATGGCATTTCATATCCATTAGAAAACACACAATAATTTTTTGTTATAATAAGAGATGAGATTCTACAAGGGCTTGAGAAATTTAGATGGAAGCTCATAGAGATGCTAGACTTAAAGAGATTTGAAGAAGCAATAATGCCTTATGACATGCACTTAACTTACATAAAGCAGATACCTAATAACTGAGACACACAAAATCATATAATTTCAAAGACTGGAGAGATTTGATGTCAGCCATCTTAGAATATGGCCTTCAACTACAATAGCTAAAAAGGTGAAAAGATTTAAAAAAAAAAGTGAAAAGATGAAGCTTCAGTTATGGAAAAATGAAATACCACTAGAGGCATTAATATTGTCAATGATCACTTGTTTGGTGAAGGTCAATATTCTTTTTTTTTCAGATTTTTTTTATTTATATTTCAAATGTTATTCCTTCTCCTGGTTTCCTGTCCATAAGCCTCTTATCTGTCCTTTTATAGGGTGTTCCCTCCCCATCCACACCTCCTTCCCACTCTCCCTGACATTCCCTTACACTGGGGTCCAACCTTGGCAGGACCAAGGGCTTCTCCTTACTTTGGTGTCTAACAAGGCCATCCTTTGCTACATATGCAGCTGGAGCCCTGGGTCAGTCCATGTGTAGTCTTTGGGTAGTGGTTTAGTCCCTGGGAGCTCTGGTTGATTGGCATTGTTGTTCTTATGGGAATGCAAGTCCCTTCAGCTCTTCCAATCCTTTCTCTAATTCCTCCAGTTCTCAGTTGATTGGTTTGTTGCTAGCATTCTTCTCTATATTTGACATGCTCTGGCTGAGTCTCTCAGGAGATATCTATATCCAGTTCCTGTCAGCATGCACTTCTTAGCTTTATCAGTCTTTTTTTTTTTCATCTTTATTAACTTGGGTATTTCTTATTTACATTTCGATTGTTATTCCCCTTCCCAGTTTCCAGGCCAACATCCCCTAACCCCTCCCTCTCCCCTTCTTTATGGGTGTTCCCCTCCCCATCCTCCCCCCATTACCGCCCTCCCCACAACAATCACGGGGGTTCAGTCTTGGCTGGACCAAGGGCTTCCCCTTCCACTGATGCTCTTACTAGGATATTCATCGCTACCTATGCAGTTGGAGTCCAGGGTCAGTCCATGTATAGTCTTTGGGTAGTGGCTTAGTCCCTGGAAGCTCTGGTTTGTTGGCGTTGTTGTTCATATGGGGTCTCAAGACCCTTCAAGCTCTTTCAGACCTTTCTCTGAATCCTTCAACGGGGCTTCCGTTCTCAGTTCAGTGATCTGTTGCTGTCATTCACCTATGTATTTGCTGTATTCTGGCTGTGTCTCTCAGGAGAGATCTACATCTGGTTCCTGTCAGCCTGCACTTCTTTGCTCCATCCATCTTATCTAGTTTGGTGGCTGTATATGTATGGGCCACATGTGGGGCAGGCTCTGAATGGGTATGCCTTCAGCCTCTGTCTAAATTTTGCCTCCCTATTCCCTCCCAAGGGTAATCTTGTTCCCCTTTTAAAGGAGTGAAGCATTCACATTTTGATCATCCTTCTTGAGTTTCATGTGTTCTGTGCATCTAGGGTAATTCGAGCATTTGGGCTAATATCCACTTATCAATGAGTGCACACCATGTGTGTTTTTCTGTGATTGGATTATCTCACTCAGGATGATATTTTCCCAACCTTATCTAGTTTTGGTGGATATATATCTATATATGTGTGTGTGTGTGTGTGTGTGTGTGTGTGTGTGTGTGTGTGTGTGTGCATGCTCTGAATTGCCATTGCTCTGAACTTTTTCTCCATATTCCCTCCTATGAATATTTTTGTTTCCCCTTTTAAGGAGTGAAACATCTGCACTTTGGTCATCCTTCTTGAGTTTCATGTGGTGTGTGGATTGTATCTTGGGTAATTCAAGCTTTTGGGCTAATATCAATTTATCAGTGAATGCATAAGATGTATGTTTTTCTATGATTGTGTTACCTCACTCAGGGTGATATTTTTTAGTTCAATCCATTTTCCTATGCATTTCATAAAGTCATTGGTTTTGATAGCTGAGTAGTACTCCATTGTGTAGATGTACCACATTTTCGGTATTCATTCCTCTGTTGAAGGGCCACTGGGGTTCTTTCCAGCTTCTGGGTATTATAAATAAGGCTGCTATGAACATAGTGGAGCATGTGTCTTTGTTGTACGTTGGAGCATCTTTTGGGTATATGCCCAGGAGAAGTATAGCTGGATCCTCAGGTAGTGCAATGTCCTGAGGAAACTCCAGACTGATTTCGAGAGTGGTTGTATCAGTTTGCAATCCCACCAACAATGGAAGAGTGCTTCTCTTTTCCACATCCTTGCCAGTATCTGTTGTCAGCTGAGTTTTTTTTTTTTTTTTTTTTTAAATCTTAGCCATTCTGACTGGTGTGAGGTAGAATCTCAGGGTTGTTTTCCTTTGCATTTCCTTGATGATTAAGGATATTGAGCATTTCTTTCTTTTTTCTTTTTTTTTTTTTTATTAACTTGAGTATTTCTTATTTACATTTCGAGTGTTATTCCCTTTCCCGGTTTCCGGGCAAACATCCCCCTAATCCCTCCCCCTCCCTTTCTTTATGGTATTGAGCATTTCTTTAGGTACTTCTCAGCCATTGGATATTCCTCAGCTGAGAATTCTTTGTTTATCTCTGCGCCCCATTTTTAATAAGGTTATTTGACTCTCTAGAGTCTAACTTTTGAGCTCTTTTGTATATTTTGGATATTAGCCCTCTATCAGATGTAGGATTGGTAAAGATCTTTTCCCAATCTGTTGGTTGCTGTTTTGTCCTAATGACAGTGTCCTATACCTTACAGAAGCTTTGCAGTTTTATGAGGTTCCATTTGTCCATTCTTGATCTTAGAGCATAAGCCATTGGTGTTTTGTTCAGGAAATTTTCCCCAGTGCCCATGTCTTTGAGACTCTTCCCCACTTTTTCTTCCATTAGTTTGAGTGTATCTGGTTTGATGTGGAGGTCCTTGATCCACTTGGACTTAAGCTTTGTACAGGGTGATAAGAATGGATCGATCTGCATTCTTCTACATGCTGACCTCCAGTTGAACCAGCTCCATTTGTTGAAAATGCTATCTTTCGGGGTTGGGGATTTAGCTCAGTGGTAGAGCACTTGCCTAGCAAGCGCAAGGCCCTGGGTTCGGTCCCCAGCTCTAAAAAAAAAAAAGAAAAAAAAAAAAAAGAAAATGCTATCTTTCTTCCATTGGATGGTTTGAGCTCCTTTGTCAAAGATCAAGTGACCATAGGTGTGTGGGTTCATTTCTGGGTCTGTGATTCTATTCCACTGATCTACTTGCCTATCTCTGTACCAACACTATACAGTTTTTATCACTTTTTCTCTGTAATACTGCTTGAGGTCAGGGATGGTGATTCCCCCAGAAGTTCTTTAGTTGTTGAGTACAGTTTTGTGCTATCCTTGTTTTTTTGTTATTCCAAATGAATTTGCAAATTGCCCTTTCTTACTCTATGAAGAATTGAATTGGAATTTTGATGGGGATTGCACTGAATCTGTAGATAGCTTTTGGCAAAAAGGCCATTTTTACTATATTAATCCTGATAATCCATGAGCATGGGAGCTCTTTCCATCTTCTGAGTTCTTCTTCAATTTCTTTCTTCAGAGACTTGTTGTTCTTTTCATACAAATATTTCACTTGCTTGATTTAAGTCACACCAAGATATTTTATATTATTTGGGACTATTGTGAAGGGTGTCATTTTCTTAACTTCTTTCTCAGCCTGTTTATCCTTTGAGTAGAGGAAGACTACTGATTTGTTTGTGTTAATTTTGTACCCAGCCTCTTTGCAGAAGTTGTTTATCAGGATTAGTAGTTCTCTGGTGAAACTTTTGAGGTCACTTAAGTATAATTCTGATAGGTCTGCCTTTCTGTGTTATTTGACTTTTTCCCTTACTGCTTCTAATATTCTTTTTTTGTTTTGTGCATTTGGTGTTTTGACGATTATGTGACGGATGGAATATCTTTTCTGGTCCAATCTATGTATAGTTCTGTAGGCTTCTTGTATGTTTATGTGTATCACTTTCACTGGGTTATGGACATTTTCTTATATAATTTTGTTGAATATATTTACTGGCCCATTAAGTTAGGAGTCTTCACTCTTTTCTATACCTATTATCCTTTGGTTTGATTTTCTCATTGTGTCCTGGATTTCCTGGATATTTTGTACTAGGAGCTTTTTGTATTGTACATTATCTTTGATGGTTGTGTTGATCTTTTCTATGGTATATTCTGCCCCTTAGATTCTCTCTTCTATCTTTTGTATTCTGTTGGTGATGCTCACATCTATGACTCCTGATCTCTTTTTCCCTGTATTTCTATCTCCAGGGTTGTCTCCCTTTGTGCTTTCTTTATTGTTTCTATTTCCATTTTTAAATCCTGGATGGTTTTGTCCATTTCCTTCACCTATTTGGTTGTATTTTCCTATGATTCTTTATGGGATTATCTAAGGGATTTTTACATTTCCTCTTTGAGACCTTCTATTTGTTTACTTGTGTTGTCCTGTATTTCTTTAAGGGAGTTATTTATGTCTTTCTTAAAGCCCTCCATCATCATCATAAAAAGTGATTTTAAATACATATCTTGCTTTTCTGTAGTGTTTGTGTATCCAGATTTGCTTTGGTGTAAGAACTGGGCTCTGATGATGCCAAGTACTGTTAGTTTCTTTTGCTTAGGTTCCTGTGCTTGCCTCTCCCCATCAGGTTGTCTCTGGTGTTAGCTTGTCTTTCTGTCTCTGAAAGTGGCTTGGACCTCCTGTAGACCTGTGTATCAGCACTCCTGTAGACCTGTTTTTTCAGCCAGGTCTGGGAACAGAGAGCTCTGCTCTCAAGTGTGTAGATGCTCCTGGCGACTGGCTTTCAACTCAGCACAGGCCGAAAACCTAAGGGTCCTGCCTCTGACTGCTCTTAGGTCCCTGTGTCCAGAGGACACAGCACTAAGCGATTTCCTCTTGGGTCAGGAATTTGGGCAGAAAGTAATAGTCTACTCTGAGTTCTCAGGAATGTCCTCACTTCTGAGGATTCAGATCTCTTTCCAACATGATTTGGGTGCTAGGGAGCTGTGGTACCAGTTCAGTTCAGTTCTGGGCACAGGCAGAAACCAGCTGGTTCCTGCCGCTGACTGCTCCTATATTCCTGTATCCAGAGACATATGAAGTTTCTTCTTGGATTGGGAATGTGGGCAGAAGGGGGCAGAAGTGGGCAGAAATGGCAATTTCTCCTGAGGTCTCAGGACTGTCTGCTCTTCTGGGAGTTCAGCTCTCTTCCCCACAGGATTTGGTTCAGGTCAGTTCTGGGCCCAGCCAGAAACCAGAAAGAAGTGTCTTGTCCTAGAGGACTTCTGCCTTTGTGTGTTTTGGGGCCACCAGGCAGGTCATCTGGAGCAGAAAAGTTGGTCTTACCTCTGCTCTCAGGTGTGTAGGTACTCCTGGCTACTGGCTTTCAGCAGTAGGTGCACAGAAACCCAAAGGGTCCTGCCCCTGACTGCTTCTAGGTCCCTGTGCCCAGGAAGGCACAGATGGTACTAGGTGATTTACTCTTGCCCAGGAATGTGGGCAGAAAGTAATTGTCTCCTCTGGGTTCTCAGGAGTGTCCACACTTCTGAGGGTCCAGCTCTCTCCCCCATGGTATTTGGATGCAGGGAACTGGGGTACCAGTTCATTTCAGTTCTGGGCACAGGCAGAAACCAGCTGGTTCCTGCCACTGACTGCTCCTATCGAAGGTCAATATTCTGAATTCAGTGTATGGATTACATTTAATTATGCCACCTTAAAACAGTGTCATATAATAACTTATGTGTTTCATTTTGCCAGGTTTAGAATATTAAAGTATGTATATATGTTAATACATAATACAACTAATATCTCTTGAGGATATCAGTGGACTTTTGCCTTGAGTTCTACAAAGACTGATTCTGAGATTGCACATCTATTTGACATAATTCCTACCTTGATGATGCCTTTGCAGATTGAAGCTGGCGATATACCAACATATGTATCCAATAGAGTACAACAATTTTTAGACATTCTGGAATGAAACTTCATAGGGATATATCTTACAATTCTACAGTTGTACAGTCAAACGTGGGAAATATATAACCACACTTTAAAGGGTATGGTCATAAAACAGAAGGGGAATATGTGATTTCCCAGAGATAGATTAAAGAATACTTTATTGGCTTTGAAGTTTTCAAATGTCAATGAGACATATAGCAAAGCTGTTGAAAAACATTGGATTTTAGGAAGGACTGATTAATTGAATCGACCTATAGATTTTTAAGGATATGTCAGCTGTATTGGTGAAGAGGACATGTTTGTTTCTATAAGAAATGAAAAGCTAAGGATTCCTCCAAAATTAATAAAGATTAGATTTTACCAGAGAAACTTCCTGAAAATCTTGGCTACAAACATGGACGTAGAGACCCAGAATTACAACAAAAGATGTGTCACAAATGTTGATCCCCTTTCCACTGGGACACCTCAGGAGACTAGATGCCATGTGAATGTCTCTGCAGAAGCTAATAGATCCTGATTATTACTTAGTCCTCATGTCATATTATTACATGCCATCCTTTCATATGGCATGGATAGGAATTTATATTATAGTTTGGTTATACAGTCCAAATGGACTTATAAAGTTTGGTGCCTTTTATACATTCTGACATGGAGCAGAGAAACATCTTTAGATGACTTGTGCACAGAACACATCCCATATATGTATTAATACAAACGTGTATGTTACTTTGGAAAATTTGTGTGTTTTCTAAGCAAAAAATCCAAACACCAACAAAGAAAAAGCAAGTAGCCCAGATGATCCAGCCTCAGTTTCTGAATCCAGGACAACTTCAAAGCAACTGAGCTCAGATGGTCTAGCCTCATGGAGTGTTTCAACCAGGATTTCAGTTAAGCCCTAAACTTTCCTATCACACAGAGCCTGTACAGGAAGTGAAACAGCTGACTCTCTCAAAACATAGCCATATCCCAATTTTCTTAAGTTTCCCAGCATATGCTGTCACCTTCACACAGGAGGAAGCAATTTAAAGAACATGATGTCCCAGTCCTGAGAGGTCAGGTCTGTGGTTTTGGTCATTTGGTGGGTTATGGATGTTTGTAATTGTTTAGATAGGTTGGTTGCAAGTTATAAGTCTTGGTCAGGGAGGCCATGAATCTCTTTCTCTCATTTTCTTTCTCCCCTATATCCTTCTTCACTCCTATCTAGTGTTAGGGGAAAGAAGGGAAAAGAGGAATGAAAAGAAAAGGGGGTATATAGAGATATGAGGAAAAGAAAAGTAGATCACTGTTTCAGACTTGTTTTTGTCTAGTAGATCCTCACTATAACCCTGTTCATTCCTTTTGGAATGGTAATGTATATTCTGTGTCACTGTATGTTAGAAGTATGTAATTTCAGTTTTTATTTCTTAGGACTTATAATTAAGACACTGCCTTGAATCTCATAAGAGACTTTGGACTTTTAAACAGCCTCAAGACAGAAAGACTAAGGGGACTTTTGAAGTTGTACTAAATTCATTTTGTATTATAATGTGGCCACACTGTTACAATTAGTTACCCACCATTCCTACCACCCCACTCAAAAAGTTCAATGTCAGCCAGCAGTGATGGTACATACCTTTACTCTCAGCAAAGGCAGGCAGATATTTTAGATCTGTCTGGCCTACAGAGTGAGTTACGAAACAGCCAAGGCTACACAGAGAAACTTTGTACAAAAAGAAAAAAAAAACTGAAAACGCCAAAACCCAAAATGCAATAACAACAAAAAAGAATTCAATGCCCATTTTCATTTAGCAACGATTAGCCAAGGTTTTCATGACAGCATCTGTAGCATGGGAGTCATCATAATTAAACAACAAAAAAAAAATCCTTATTTTTAAGATAACTTTTTGGTTCTAGACTAAAGGAATCTAATTTTTATTGTTTAGGTAAAGAATATTAGAAAAAATAGATTGCATTTACCCCCATCTTATTCAAAAATCCTATTTCTTTAATATTATTTTGGGATGTGAGGATACAAGTTTATACTATTCCTCCACTTTAATTTTTCTTCTTCTTTTAAATATTCCTAGAAATCCTTGGCAGCTTTGCATTTCAGCTGCTCTTAGCTTTGCAAAGTATTCTTCACATTTAAATTAGCAGGTTTAATACAATTTTCAGCCTTACTAATCAGTCAGTAGGGATGTTAAATCCAAATCTAAACCTGATTCCCACAGATCCATTTATTTCACACCACCAGCCTACATGGGAAATTGAATATTTTTCTTTATTTTTTTAATGATGGTACAAGTAGAGTAATAGAAAAAGACAAAGAAATAGCAAAGAAAATGAAAACGGAACTGCATTTGTGGCTATTTGTGGCTGTCATCTCTGTTCTTTTCAATGAGCACAGCAAAACTGAGAATCACGTAGCAACAACATGATTTTCTCTAGTATGAACCATCAATTTAAACACTCAGGCTTCAAAGCAATTCATTTCTTTTTAATAGAAATGATTTTAAAACTGTATAAACAGCTACCTAAAATTCTCATTTTAATTTTCTTATACTAAGCTAGTTATCATCAAAGCAAAACAAGAAAGTATTTAGTTGTTCTTTTCCTTGGGCTTTATAAGTTTCTTGTAGAATATCATTATTGTGTTTCATAGTTATGAGAACTGTGTCATATAAATAATGCTTCTGAATCTTATTGAGGACTGCTTGGGTTCTCTAAAGACATAAAAATATGTGGCCCCTGTATTGTTGACCACTATATTTCTAGTGTACAGAGATATTTGCTAAATGCAAATAAGACATTTAAGGACAGGTATAAAGAATGACCAGAGCAAACTATTTTCTTGTCTTTCCTAGAGATTACATTCTCCCCTCATCAGGGTTTCCCAGAGCACCTAAGAATCCTGTGTGGTCCATGCTGATTCCACTCTTTTCATTTTTCTCTTCTTGGGTCATCCATTTCACTTTCCAAATGGTCGGTCAAGCCTTACCTAGAAGTGGCATGGATGTACTGTTCAAGTCTATGTGATAAATCTGGAGAGTGTGCTCTTTCAATGTGAACTTAACAGCAAGGAGCTCCCTTAGGAATTTTAAATTTTTTCACTTGTGTTATTTTAGACGTGAAGTGTTGTTCTTAAAATTTTGTTAACATTTAGAGTAGCAAAATCAGCTAACATTTTTACTGGCACTTTTCAAGTGCTAGTAAATACGGAGAAAGGCCATGGATTGTAAACATAGGTAGACAACTATGCAAAGCAGAGATTGGCAGTGAGGCCAGTCTCTGAGATCACCTCATTGGTACTGATGTAAATGAGAGTACGCTGCAAAGGCCACCTGGTAAACAGTCAGTAGAACTACAGTTGACAATATGGTATAACAAATAAAACTGAGCAAAGGACATGACAGGTGTGAGAATCCTGGTTGATCAAGTGCACAAACATTACAGAACATATCTCCTGACTTACAGACTTCTTCTACTGTAACCTTTCCTGAAAGGTTTAATTGTTTACTGGGTCAGACTTTCACTCTTTTAGCTTGGTCATACAGCTCAAACTAGAGTGCTCTCCAGGTCCCTCAAAATAATGCAAATTCTTGTCTAGTTAGAAGTAGGTAAGAACTACACTACCTAAATGGGTAATTGCATTCAGCTTTTAGTTGCCATATGCCTCTGTGTTTGGACTTTGATCTTTTGAGAATTAGTAATGACCTGTGGTGTGAAAATATATGTTTCCTTAATGTAAAATTATTTGGCTAGTAATTGAAGCTTGGGGGTCAAAGACAGTGTAGGCAAAAAGTAATGATCATCTTCTGGCCATTTTTAATCATATGTGACTAATATTGTGGCCTTGTAGCTTGTGTGTGTGTGTGTGTGTGTGTGTGTGTGTGTGTGTGTGTGTGTGTGTGTGTGTGGTCTTGTTCCTCTATCTTTACAGCTTAGGTCAGGGTCTCCCCTAATCAAATCTAGTTCTCTGGATGTATATAGTGCTAAACTTCCCTGAGAGTATTCAACACCAGGAAACACTACTGGATCTGTAGAGGAAAGTTTCTGTGACTTTCTTTTCTGTTCTTACCAGAAAATCCATCACAGAAAAGGAGGACTACTAAGGAATCAGTAAGCGTGGTCAAAGTTTGAAGTAATGAAGCTTCTGTGCCCTGGGTATTTTATTATGTCACTTCGAAGCCAAAACACAATGAGGCAAAATATTTTGGGGTGGTGTCAAGGGTTCTTAATCTTGGATTTTGCTTCTGCTTTCTTTAAACACAAATCACACACATTTATGAAGTAACTTTCATCCACATTCATATATTCACATTGCTGACAAGAAAATTATCAAGACAAAAAATTTGAATGTATCCTAAAAAGGTCAAAGAACTACTTAGATGTTTTTTAATTTCTCCTTTATCAAGACATTTAAGACTTAATATGATACTCAAGTTTTGTCATAAAAGTACAGTTCAATTAAAGAAGTTATATTTAATAAAGTAAAAAAAATAAGTTGGTGTCAGGAGCCATCTAGGATAGGCTAAATGCTAGTAGCTCACCTTCCTGAAGATAGCACACTATTTTTGCATGGTCTGTGATGGGTGAGCTCTAAGATGCAAGGCCCAAAGAGGCTTTATCTCAGGATTGCTTTTTGCAGCTGATATGCCTTTTCTCTCATTATTTGGGAGGTTTTTCTACAGATGAATATAGATGTAGGCTTTTGTAACAATGTTATATAGACAAATTGATGGCTTTATAGATCCTAATAATGATTCTATAGAATTCCTAAATGTATTCAAATAATTTTGAGCCCTCTATAACATGAAAGCTTCAATTAGAGCTCTGTAAACCTTCATCTGTCATGAAGTAACTACATTAAGATAAAAAGCAGACTTATTTATGATAAAGGAAAGCACTCCTTATGGGCTGGGTATGAAACCATTATCTGATAAATGAAGGTAAACCAAGAATGAAGGATTTATTGTAGGGGATGGGAGAAAAGATAAAATATTGAATGGATTTATCAATAAAAAACGGCAATACAAATGAGACATGAGACAGATAATTCGCCTCTTGACAAAATCATGCTAACTTGAGACATAAGAGTTATTGTTTTAAACTCTTAATGAACCTTGGAGCTAGTGGTAGATAATGAATGTTTAGTTAGATAAATAGTCTTAATGAAAACACATGTAAACATCTCTGTTGTAACTTATTCGATTTATCATTCGAATTTATTCTGAAGTTTTTGTGAATTGTAGAAAAATATGCGTAAAATACCATGTGATTATATATCCTGAAAAAGTACACAAACTAGGATTGAGGACAATACTGCAGAAGTAGAAAAGAAGTGAAGCAGAAGAGAACAGAAAAAGAGGCAGAGTAAAAAGCAGAGAGAGCAGAGATATAAATATTTTTATTCATTTTTTTCTTTTAGATCTACCTGTTTCTGTCTCACTAGCACTGGAAATACCACCAATCCTAGCTTTTTCATTCATTCGTTCGTTTGCTTGTTTGTTTGTTTGTACATTTTGTTTTTACATTTCAAATATTATTCCCTTTCCCGTTTTCTTGTCCATAAGCACCCTATTCCACCCCCTTCCCCTTCTTCTAGCAGAGTGCTCCCCCTCCCCAACCATCCCCACCTCCTGCCTCCCTGCCCTGACCTTTCCCTACACTGGGGGTGGAGGGAGTCCAGCTTTGGCAGGATCAAGTGCTTCTCCTCCCATTGGAACCCAACATGGCCATACTCTCCTACATATATTTCCTCCAGTGAGTATTTTGTTTTCCCTTATAAGAAGGACTGAAGTTTCCACATTTTGGTCTCCTTCCTCTTAAGCTTCATATGGTCTGTGGATTGCTTCCTGAGTTAATTGATGTTGTTGTTCTTCCTTTGGGATTGCAAATCCCTTGTGCTCCTTCAGTCCATTCATTAACTCCTCTATTGCGGCCCCTTGTTCAGTCTGATTGTTAGCTGCAAGAATCCTCATCTTTCAATAAGGCTCTGGCAGAGTGTCTAAGTCAATATCCATATCAGGCTCCTGTCAGAATATACTTCTTGGCATCAGCAATAGTGACTGGGTTTGGTAGCTGCATATGGGATAGATCCTCACACGTGGCAGTCTCTGGATGACCTTTTCTTCAGTCCCTGCTCAAATCTCTGTTCCTATATTTCCTCCAGCCAGTATTTTGTTTACCCTTATAAGAAGGACTGAAGCTTCCACATTTTAGTCTCCTTCTTCTTAAGCTTCATATGGTCTGTGGATTGTTTCTTGAATATCCCAATCTTTTGGGCTAATATACACTTATCAGTGAGTACATAACTTGTGTTTTCTTTTCTGACTGGATTGCCTCACTCAGGATGATATTTTCTAGCTCCATTCATTTGCCTAAGAATTTCATGTAGTCATTGTTTTAATAGCTGATTAGTACTCCATTGTGTAAATGGACCATGTTGTCTGTATCCATTCTTCTGTTGAAGGGCATCTGGGTTCTTTCCATCTTCTGGCTATTATAAATAAGGCTGCTATGAACATAGTGCAGCACATGTATTTGTTCTGTGTTGGAGCATCTTTTGGGTATATGCCCAGGAATGGTAGAGCTGGGTCCTCAGGCAGTACAATGTCCAATTTTCTGAAGAACCACCAGACTGATTTCCAGAGTGGTTGAACACCTTGTAATCCCATCAGCAATGGAGGAATGTGTTGGCTAGTTTTATGCCAACTTGACACACAAACTACAGTTATCTGAAGAAGGGATCCTTACTTGAGAAAATGTCTCCATTATAAAGAGCTATAAGGCCTTTTATTAATTAGTGATTAATAAGGGATGGCCCAGCTCATTGTAGATTGTGTCATCTCTGGGATGGTGGTTCTGGGTTCTATAAAAAAGCGGGCTGAGAAAGCCAAAGGTAGCAAGCCAGTACACAGCATACTGATTTGAAAGATTGCTTTTACACAATCCTTTTACAAGAACAAGATAGAGAAAGACTTGATTTCACTGTGGCCACATATAACCACATTGGCAAATTAAGAGACAGCAATGGAGGGGCTTACTACAGGATTGTTGAATAGTCCTATCTTATGCCAATACTTTGTACTACAGTTGTTAGAAATAATTCATAAACTATTTCATCTATCAGTAATTTACCATTATATGAATGATAGTTTGCTGACTGATTCAAATGTAGATACCCTGGAGAAAAATAAAATGTGACGAAATAAAGAGAATTTTGCCCTATTGGGGATTAACAATTGCTCCTAAAAATACGAAAAGAAGATTCTTTAAATTATCTAGAATATAAGGTAAGTCTGCAAAAAAATTTAACCACAGAAGGTAAAAATCAGGAGATACCAATTAAGAATTCTTTTTTTTTATTAACTTGAATATTTCTTATATACATTTCGAGTGTTATTCCCTTTCCCGGTTTCCGGGCAAACATCCCCCTCCCCCCTCCCCTTCCTTATGGGTGTTCCCCTCCCCACCCTCCCCCCATTGCCGCCCTCCCCCCAACAATCTAGTTCACTGGGGGTTCAGCCTTAGCAGGACCCAGGGCTTCCCCTTCCACTGGTGATCTTACTAGGATATTCATTGCTACCTATGAGGTCAGAGTTCAGGGTCAGTCCATGTATAGTCTTTCAATTAAGAATTCTTAAGGATTTTCAAAAAGTGTTGAGACATTAATTGGCTAAGACCCATAGTCGGATTAATTATTCGAAAGCTAAGGAATTTATTCAAATCTTATATGGATTAGGACTTAAATACTCCAAGAAAATTATTAGCTGATTCTGAGATAGAATTAGGTCTGGTAGAAAAGAAATTACAAAAAGTACATGAGGATCATTTGGATCTAAGATGGTTCTATTTTAGCTATTTTGCCTTCTACTCATTCTCCCACAGGAATTTTTAAAAAGAGAGAAGATTATATCTTAGAATGGATATTTTTAGCACACAGGATAAAAAATAAAGCCCTTTGTAGAAAGGGTTAACAAATTGATTCTAAAAGGAAAAATGAGACATTATTTTCAATTATCAGGAATAGATCTTGCAGCAATTTTGGAATCTGTTCCTAATGCTGAAGTTGCCTCATTATAAGCAAAAGAAAATGAATATTGACAAAGAACTTGCAGTAAATTTTGGGGAGAAATTAACAAAAAGCATCCCAAAAGCAAGTGACTTCAGTTTATAAAAAGAACTAATTTGATTCTCCTACATATTGTTAAAGGGCACAAGTTCCTGGTGTCCTGGAACATTTGCATTCTGTAAATCAGAAAAGGCATGATATAAGTTAGAAAATATAAATAAAAAAGTTCAAAGTTCATATAATTCAACTATAAAATCAGAATTATATGGAATTTTTGTCTTACTGTTGGATTTTCCTGTTTCTCTTTATATAGTTACTATCAATATGCAGAAAGAGTAGTTTTTATATGTAGAACAAAAATATCAGAACCTATTCAAGATGGTTCACTGTTTATTCAACTATAACAAGTGATCAAAAATAGAAATAATTCATTTCATGTAACACATTGCTGCAAGATATTTGAGCAAATTGTGAGCCCAAAGATTTTTCTGTTTCTAGTTGTGGTGTGGTTCAGTTTTAGCACAGACCTTTAATCCCTATGGTTAGAATGCACTTAGTACATACCTTTAATCCCAATCAATGAAGGCAAAGTTAGTTTGTACAAGGATGTTTGAAAATGATGGTCAATTGTATGGCAAATGAAATGACAAATCAGAGAAAGATTTTATATAATAGAATATGCCAGATTCTTGTGAGAACAGAAGGGAGAGAGAGAGAGAGCAGCAGAGAGAGGGAAGAAGCAGTTTAACTGGAAGACTTTTACAGAGATACATTGCAAAGAGATAACAAGCTAAATACAGGGGAAGACAGAATGAACTAGAGAATGAGAACAAGTCAGAAGTTTAGAACGCATTACCAGATTTAGTTTGAGATCAAACAGAGCAAAATGCCAGAAGCCAAAAGAGAAGCCAAGTTGAATCAGTCAGCTTGGAGATGAGTTTTGAGCCAGAACAGCTTGGTTGAATCAGCCAGCCAGAGTTCAGAAAAAATAGGAAGGAGTGAGCTTATTCAGCAATAAATCTCAGAGACTGAAAACACTGGAGACCTAGAGAAGATCGTAGGGAGGCTAGAAACTTCCAGGACTAGACCTAGGTTAGCAGATGGAGGCAACATGCCTGAGATGACAATTACATCAAGCAAATAAAAGATACTTTTTCAATATATTAGATCTTGCGTAGCTGTACTAGATTCTCTAGCTAATAGTCATGATAAAATTGATCAGCTATTGATAGGAAATGAAGCTTTAGAATTCCACAAAAACACTATGCTAGCAGGAAAGGTTTAAACATAATTTTTCTATCACTTGGCAAGAATCCAAAAAAATTAAAAGGAAATGTCCTACTTGTCTTTAGCATAACTAAATTTCATTACCTGCAGGGAGCAACAACCCAAAACATACCCAAAGAAATAAAATTTAAAAAATGTATTTCATTTTGCAGAGTTTGGAAAATTAAAATTAGTACACCATAAAGTACACACATATTCAGGATCTCAACAGGAAACCCCTTTAACTTCTGAAAAGGCTGATTCTGTAATTACAAATTTATTAGAGATTATGGATATTGTGGGGGTGCCTATACAAATAAAGACTGACAATGCTCCAACATTTCTCTAGTAAAATGAAGCAAGTTTTTACATATTATAAGACATCTTAGAGTTATACCACACAATTCTACAGGAAAAACAGTCATACAAGGATCCAATAGTACTTTAAAAGAGATGCTTAACAAACAAAAAGGAGTAGCAAAGACACCAAAGTTAGTTTACATATAATGCTTTATTAACTTTAAATTTTTTGAATGCTTTAGAGCAAAAAAACAAAACAAAACAAAGAAAAAAACGGGTACTGAGATACACTAGATTATGGGAAAAAAAAACAACTGCTAAACTAAATCTTCTTGCTTGCATTAAGGATGCTCTAACCTCAGAATGGAAGGAAGGAATTGTGGTACATTAGGGAAGAGGTTTTATATTTGTTTCCACAGAAGAAAAACTATGGATTCCTTCAAGATTAATAAAATCAGATTTGACAGGAGGACCTTGAGGATCCTGATTGTAGACATGAAAGAAATCAAGAACATTAACAAGACAATCCCTTTACATTGGAACAGCTCTAAGATAAGACTTCAGCTAAGCATAGCCAATAAATCTTCTTGGTTTAATGTCAAAGATCAGCTTTGACACCATAGGCGGCAAGGTTTGTAGTCAGCATTTGGACTCAGTGCTAAAAGCAGCCCATGGAGCTTAGCCCTAAGAGGACTGACAGGTGGTCTGTTCAGATAGCAACCAATGGGATTTGCTGACTATGACAGCCAGAAATTAGAGTAATCAGTCAATAGACTTGTCACAGAGGCTTGATTCATTGGGACAGGCTCTCCCTGTGACTGGTGAGAAACTCTGAACTCTTTTAACTCTTTGGGTGCCAGTGAGAAAGAAAAAGAGAAGAAATTCTCTCTCTCTCTCTCTCTCTCTCTCTCTCTCTCTCTGTCTCTCTCTCTCACACACACACACACACACATTCAATAGATGAAATGAAGCAGGTACAAACAACTTCATACACACATACATACATACATACATACATACATACCCATACATATATACATACATACATACATATATGACACATATACATTCACACATTGAGTGAATATCAATAAAGTTCCAGCAAGCAGACTCTAACCATTCCACACATACACACATATACATATAATATATACACATATACACATATACACATTCGGTAGATGGTGCAAAGTTTCAACAAGCTCCCACCACTTTTTACATATATACATACACACATTTGGTGACTGGTTGGAGGAAAGCTCCAACAAATTATACACACACACACACACACACACACACACACACACACACACACACACGTGCACGCATACATGCACACATGCACGCACGCATGCAGAGAGAGAGAGAGAGAGAGAGAGAGAGAGAGAGAAATATTTGATGGATGAAACTAAGCTCTAAGAACCTTTTTTTCTCTCATAGCTGATTTATCTCAGCAAAATATTCAAACAGTATAAAATTATAATATATGTAATTACATTTTATTTTCTTCTAGTTAATGACTATGAAAAAAGTACATTCTCCAATACATTACATCAAAAATTATGTAGTACATACAAAGAAAACAAATTATTCCCAATAACCCATGTACATTCATAGTTAAGAACTTGTTAAAGATTAGCAAAGTATAAGCAAGAAAGGTAATTTTCTCAACAGTTGTTTATACTGGCAGGCAGCAATTTGAGGTTACAAAGGAAGGATCAATATTGTATTATTCATTCTAAAATGTAATCTTACAAAATATCTTAAAAGAATCATAAATCTAAAGTTTTATATAAAAAGCCATTTCTATTTTAAATCCTCAGAATGCACATCTATTCATCAGTAGTATTTGTTAAATCATATCAGGAAGCTGAAGGCAAAAATGCATATGCTAAGTACCAGCCTCAGCTTAAAGAGGGTTTCCTGAGGAAGGAGTTTTGGGGAGGATGGAAGAAACAAATCCAAGTCAATCCTGAGTACAAGCTGACAGCTCTGGGTCCTGCTCCAGCTGGCTTTCCAGGCAGCTGAGTAGGTGGCTCTGTCCTTGTAGATCAAAGCTCAGTCTTTTTTACATATCAATTCAATCATTCACCCGAGGAACCCTTTTGCTTATCCAATATATCAGCATTTTATGACTTTAGCCCCTTGATTATCAGTAGAAGACAGCAAGTACATATTTGTTTTATTTATTTACATCCCAAATGTTGTCACCCTTCCCAATGCCCCTTTTCAGAGTTCTTCATCCCATCCCCCATCTTCTTCACCTCTCCCTTCTTTAGGGCATCAAGTCTCAAACAAATTAGATGCTTTCTTTCCCACTACAGCCAGCCAAAACAGTCTTTGCTACATATGTGCTTGGACCTCAGACCAGCCCATATATGCTCTTTGATTGGTGGATTAGTCTCTGGGAACCTCTTGGGCTTCAGGTTAATTGACACTATTGGTTTTTTCATGGGAGTGCTATCACCTTCAGCTGCTTCAAACCTTCCTCTAATTCTTCCATGGGATTCCAGACTTCAGTTCAATGGTTGGCTGGATGTATCTGCCTCTATCTCAGTAAGCTGCTGGTAGAGTTTCTCGGAGGACAACCACACTAGGCTCCTGTCTTAAAGCAACACATAACATTAGCAATAATATAGTGTTTGGAGTCCATCCATGGTATGGATCCCAAGTTGAACCAGTCACTGAGTAAATTCTCACATCCCAGGTCTCTGGGAATTTCTAAAGATTCCCCTCATCCCCACCCCCCACCCTCCAGTAGCTGCATATTTACATTCATTCTATTGGTCCTCTGGGCTTCTCTCCTGTATCTGTCCACATCTGATCCTGCTGCCCTTTTCCTCTTTCCCTAGTCTCTCATGCTCAAGTCCCTGCCTCACTAAGCATTCCATGATTATTTTGTTATCCTTTCTAAGTGGGATTGAAGCATCCTCACATGGGTCTTCATTCTTGTTTAACTTCTTAGGTTCTGTGGGGTGTGTCATGAGTATTCTGTACTTTTTGGTTAATATCCACTTATCTGTAAGTACATACTATACATGTTCTCCGGGTCTAGGTTACCTCACTCGGTATGATATTTTCTAGTTCCATTCATGTGCTTGCAAAATTTGTATTGTCCTCATTTTGAATAGCTGAGTAATATTCCATTGTATAGATGAACCACATTTTCTATATCCAGTTTTTCATTGAGAAATATCTGGGTTGCTTCAAGTTTCTGGTTATTACATATACAGCTTCTATGAACATAGGGGAGCAATTGTCCTTGTGATATGGTGGAGAAACATTTGGGTATATGCCCAAGAGCAGTATAGCTGGGCTTTCACACAGAACTATTTCTAATTTTCTGAAGAACCTCCAGATTTATTTCCAGAGTGGTTGTACCAGTTTGAAATCCCACCAGCAATGGAGAAGTGTTCCCCTTTGGCCACATTTTCACCAGCATGTACTGTCACTTGACTTTTTGATCTTAGCCATTCTGATTGTTGTAAGGTAGAAAGAACTACAGGATCATTTTGGTACGCATTTCTTTGATGATGAAGGACTTTGAACATTTCTTTAATTGCTTCTTGGCCAGACATTTGAGATTCCTATGTTGAGAATTCTCTTTAGTTCTGTATGAATTTTTAAATTGTTTTTTTTTTTTGAGTCTACTTCTTTATATTTTGGATATTAGTGCTATATTGAAGTAGGGTTAGTAAAGATGCCTTTCCAATCTGTAGATTGTCATTTTGGTTCTATTGACAGTCTTCTTTGCCTTACAGAAGCTTTTTAGTTTCAAAAGTTCCTATTTGTCAATTGTTGATCTTACAGCCTGAGCCATTGGTGTCCTGTTGAGAAATATTTCTCCTGTTTTCAAGGCTATTTCCAACTTTCTCTTCTATTAGATTCAGTGTATCTGGTTTTATGTTAAGATCCTTGATCCACTTGGCCTTGACCTTTGTGCAGAGTGATGAATATGGATCAATCTGCATTCTTCTACATGAAAACCACCAGTTAGACTAGCACCATTTGTTGACAATGCTTTCTTTTTTCCACTGTGTGGGTTTGACTTCTTTGTAGAAGTATGTGGGTGTATGCATTTATTTCTGGGTCTACACATCTTTTCCATCGATCAAAAATAGCATGTAGTTTTTAATCACTATTGCTCTGTAGTACAACTTGAGGTCAGGGATGGTGATTCCCCTAAAAGTTCTTTTATTGTTGAGAATGATTTTCTGGTATTCCAGATGAATTTCCTCTCTGTGTGAAGAATTGACTTGGAATTTTGATGGGGATTGCATTGAATCTTTAGGTTGCTTTTGGTAAAATGGCCAATTTTACTATGTTAATCCTGCTGATCCATGAGCATGAGAGATCTTTAAATCTTCTGATTTCTTTCTTCAGAGACTTGAAGTTCTTGTAATACAGATATTTCACTTGCTTGATTAGAGTAACACCACGGTATTTTATTTTATTGAGGCTATTGTGAAGAGTGTTGTTACCCTAATTTCTTACTTAATCTGTTTATTATTTGTACAAAAGAAGGCTACTAATTGGTTTGAGTTAATTTTCTATTCAACCATTTTTGTGAAGTTGTTTATCAGCTGTATGTGTTCTCTGGAAGAAATTTTAGGGTTGCTTATATGTACTATCATATCATCTGCTAATAGCAACTCTTTGGATACTCAGATTTCTCCCTTTCCAATCTCTAGCCCCGCGATCTCATTTTGCTGTCTTATTGCTCTAGCTAGATCTTCAAGTCCTATATTAAATAGAAAGAGAGTGGGCAGCCATGTTTTGTCTCTGATATAGTGGGATTTCTTCAAGTTTCTCTTTATTTAACTTGGTACTGGCTGTTGGTTTGCTCTATATTGCTTTTATTATGTTCAGGTATGTTCCATGAATTCCTAGACTCTTGGAGACTTTTAACATGAAGGGGTATTGGATTTTCTCAAAGGCTTTTTTCAGCATCTAATATGATTTCTTTTTGTTTGTTTATGTTGTTTGGTGGTTTTTGTTGATGGTCATTCATATATTAAACCACCTCTGCATCCCTAGGGTGAAACCTACTTGATCATGGTTTTGGATTCAGTTTATGAGATTTTTTTTGAGTATTTTTGTGCTGGTGTTCATAAGCAAAATTCTGGACAGAAGTTCTCTTTCTCTGTTGCATTTTTGTGTTCTTTAGGTATCAGAGTAACTGAGGCTTCATAGAATGAATTAGGCAGTTTTCCTTCTGTTTCTATTTTATGGAATAATTTGTGGAGTATTGGTATTAGCACTCTTTTAAAAGTTTGGTAGAAGTCTGCACTAAAGCCATCTGGTTCTGGTGTAGTTTTAGATGGGAGGATTTTAGTAACTGCTTCTATGTTCTTAGGGGCTATAGGATTATTTAGATAGTTTACTTGATCTTGATTTAACTTTGAAAGATTGTATCTATTCAGAGATCATCCATTATGTCTAGATTTTCCAGTTTTGTTGAATATAGTCATAGTAGTAAGATCTGAAGGTTTTTTTAATCTCCCCAGTTTCTGTTGTTATGTCTCCCTTTTATTTCTCTGTGCCCTTTAGTTAGTTTGGCTATGGGTCTATCTATCTAGCTGGGTAACATCCAGCTCTGAGATCACAATTTCAACAATGCCTGGACTTAAACTAACTTTGTCCCAGGCTGTCCTTGAAGTCAGGAATTGGCTTGCCTTTGCAAGCACAAACAATAAATTTAGCTGGGTAGGATCTTTTCCTGAAATCACAAGTCCCTTTATCTTATTCCTTAATATATTTCTGACAAGCTGATTCATGGTGCAACCTCTGCATTTCTAGGTCCATAAAGACACTCATGTAATTCATATTGCATCCTTAAATTTTGCATAGTTGAGAAATTATATATTTTTAAACTCATGTTTTCAGAGTTCTTTCCCACAGCCTTATAAGCTGTCCTTAAGGTCACAGCATTTACCATTTTTCTAAGAAAAACTAAACACACCCTTACTTCCCTGATTTGTGTTGTTTCGAATGGTCATGGAGTCATTAACCTTAGCAGATAGAATATTCCCTGAGAGAAGACCTTAACAATATGTACACTATTATATAAACAAGCCTTACACCTTGAAGCTGCCAGTACTCATGGAAGCTCATGTCCTGCTAGCTCTGCTCCAGGGGTAGGAACTGTGTCATACCATTCCTTTTGCATGACAAGATTCAGCATAGGTACAAGATGTCAACCATTACTAGTCCAGCCTCTGTGGGAGTCATATCAGCCAGTGATGCCATTGTTCTTGTTCCTTAACCTCAAAAGTCTGTAGCTCAATTAATTAGAGTTTGTTTTCTGAACTTCAAATTCTTTCCTAAGATTTTTTACAGTCATTCAAAAGCATCTTAATCTAGTTCCACTAACAACTTATTTTTCTAAGGGTAGTAGCCACTGCTGATAATCTACATCTATAACTTCTTTCCTAGGATAATGATTGAATAATTAATCTGCTCCAGCAGCAATGCCTGGAAAAGATCAAGCACTATTATTGTGAGTGCCAGTGATACTGCCCAGTGAGGGGTTAGAAGCTCATGGGAGTTTTCATACAATTATTAGATTAAGAAAGATATGAAGGAAACAAGTAGAACAAAACACCAAACAATATGAAATCCTCAAGACATGTAGTCATTGGGTTCATTTCTCTCTGAGTTACATCTATCTTGAGTATGTTAACCAGAAAGGTGCATTCCATAAGTTGTAAAGTCTGTTGTTCTTCCTGCATGGCCCTTGACAGCTACAAAATCCTCACGACTTATTATGCCATTTAGTGGCACTGATAAAAATTAATATTATGGTTTAGTTATACAGTCCAAACTAAAGTTAAAAGAAAGTTACCTTACCTTAAACAGAAAGCAGAGAGTCATATTTAGCTCATTACACACATTATACATTTTATAATACATTAACGCAGAAATGTATATTACCTGTGAAAGTTTATAGTTTACAGAATACAATGAAGTTTAAAAGACCTGGTCAAGATTCAACCTCAAGGATGCTGAGATGCTGAGATGCTGAGAGATATTTACTCCAGCATCCTGCTTCATTCAACTACCTAATAAGCTGCTTCATCAATACTTGCTTCCAGGGCAGCTTCAAAGATGCTGACTCTAGTTGGTCAAGCCTCTCAGATTGTTCCCATTGAGACTTCCTTTAAACCCTGCCCTTTCTCAGCACTCAAAGTCTCAACAGCAAATGTTACTTCTTTCTTAAGGCAAGAGAATATCCTATTTCTATTTGGGCCCTCAAAGGGAATAATGATGCCCCAGATATCAAGAAGGAAATTTAGAGAATGATGGCCTATTCACAAGAACTGGGGAGGACAGTTTTTTCTTTCATTGGGTGATGGATGTTTGTTTTTGTTTCAGTAGGGTTGGTTATAAGTTGGTAATTGTCTTAGTCAGGGAGAAAACAAAATCAGGAAGATTAGATTCTGGTACTCATTTCTCTCTTTTTCTTTCTTGAATCCTTCTTTCTCTCCTATCAAATGTTAGGGGAAGAAGAGGAGAAAGGGTGAAAAGAAAAAGGGTATGATATTGAATTTACTTTTAGACCAAAGAGCATTGATAAGCCAAATATTTTATATTTGGTATGGACTTTGTATGTTGATACACATTTATGATAACAGGTTGTTACTGCATAATATATTTATGTTGGTTTCTCACATGTTTCCACTATCAGGCTTTCTTAATTTAGGTCTTAATTAAAGAGTCTTCAGATATTATGTCATGGATGAATATGAAATGAGCTAACTGGTATATTTTAATGTGTTGAAGATGTGGACCAGCTTAAAAGAAAACCAAAACTGGGGAGCTTTTCTAAATACCTTATAACAAGACAAAAATCCAAATCCCATGTTAGACAGTCAAAGTGTGCTCTGTGTGTGTATGTGTGTGTGTGTGTGTGTGTGTGTGTTATGTTCATATATATATATGTATATATATTTGTATATATATGTATACCTATAAGTAGGTAGAATGATAAATCAAATGACAGAGTGAGGGTTTTTTCCAATTGTTTCTGAGTTTTAAATTCCAAGTTAACTTCAAAGAGATTAAGATTAGAGTGATGGCTATATTGTAGTTTAATAGAAAAGCATGGGTCACAGTTATGATTAAAAAAATAAACATTTGAGATTTACTTTGATTTTCACATCTTTACTTCATGAATAAAAAGCCAGGTATCAAGATAGATTTAATTTTCAGTGATCTTTCTTATTGATTCACCTTGTAACATGATGTTTTTGAGAACAAATTATTGCATCCTTCTCTAAAGATAACTTAATTATTTATTTAAATTATGAACTAAATTTCTACTTTAGTCTCAAAATTTCCATTTTGATTCTAATATTTATTAAGTTAAATGAATAATAACTACACTTCACTCCTGACATTTAAGGCAAGTCCAAAGATCACATAAGGCATACCATTTCCTGGGCCACAGTTCTGCCTACATCACTGGAGGCCTGTTGTTGCCAGGGACAATCAGGTGAAGCCCCCAATACCCAAGACACTACCTACTGTCTCCCCAGCAATTCTAGCAGCCATGAGACCTACCATGTCTCCCCTACACTGAATCTTCCAGTCCATACCTCTACTGACAACCTCAGATACGTGTAGCCATCAGCAACTACCAGGAAAGACCTTCTCCCTAGTTCCCTTTCTGCTGGCCGCTCTAGCAAACCCAATATGCACAAGTTCCACCACTCCCTCTGAACTTCATTTTCCAGGCCACAACTCTGCCTTTATTCCTAGAAGCCTGTTGCCAACAGGGACAACCAGAATCCCAGAAGCCTGATAGCATCAGTTCCAATTGCAGCCCCAAACAACTACTCCTGTCAGGGACTATCAGGGCAGCCAACACTAAGAACAGCCAGTTGGCTAAATGCCAGCCTAAGAATAAAATAAACAAAAAGCAGGGCAATATGGTACCATCAGAAACCATCTAGTCTACTACAGCAGGCCCTGAATATCCTAACACACCTGATTCACAATAAAAATGACCATAAATCTATTCTTATGAAGATGATGGAGGCCTTTAAAGAGGAAATGAATAAATTCCTTAAATAAATACAGGAAAATACAATCAAACAGATAAAAGAAGTGAATAATTTTGTTTAAGACCTTAAAATGGAAATAGAAGTAATAACAAAAACCTAAGTGGAAGCAATCTTGGAGATGGAAAACCTAGCAAAAAGAACAGAAACTACAGACATAAGAATCATCAACAGAATACATGAGATAGGAGAATAAATCCCAGGTGTAGAAGATACCATAGAAGAAATTGATACATCGGTCCAAGAAAATGCTGAAGTTGAAAAGGTTCTAAAACAAAACATTCAGTAAATTTGGGACACTATGAAAATGCCAAACCTAAGAATAATAGGAATAGAAGAAAGTGAAGACTCAAAGGCCCAGAAAGTATCTTTAACAATGTCATACAAAAAAAAATTCTCTAACCAAAGAAATGTACAAGAAGCTTATAGAACATCAAGTAGGGTGGACCAAAAGAGAAAATCCTCCCAGCACATGATAAGCAAAACACAATATATATATATTATTATTAAAAGCTGCAAGGAATAAAGGCCAGGTACATATAAAGACAGGAATTACACCAGACTTCTCAACAGAGAATTTAAAAACCAGAAACCTCTGGGAAGATGTTCTACACTGTCTAAGAGATCACATGTGCCAGCTCATAATACTATACCCAGGAAAACAATCACCATAGAAGGCTAAAACAAGATGGTCCATGAAAAAAAAATAAAAAGAAATTTAAGCAATATCTTTTCAGGAATCCAGTACTACAGAAGATATTGAAAGAAAAACTCTATCACTAGGAGGGTAACTATACCCAAGAAAATACAAGACATAAATAATTCCACACCAAAATCAAAAGAGGAGAATCGCACATACACATACAGAGAGAGAGAGAGAGAGAGAGAGAGAGAGAGAGAGAGAGAGAGAGAGAACCACTACCAAAATAAAAATAACAGGAACTAACAATAATTCATCATTAATGTCTCTCAATATCAATGGTCTCAATTTCTCCATAAAAAAAACGTGTGCTAACAGAGTGGATGCATAAACAGAATCCGTCATTATACTCTATAAAAGAAACACAGCACAGTAACAAAGATAGATAGTACCTCAGAGTAAAGGGCTAGAAAAAGGTATTCTAAGCAAATGGACCTAAGGAAAAAAAATGGAAGTATCCATTCTAATATCTAATAAAATAAACTTTAAACCAAAATTAATGAAAAGAAATACAGAAGGACACTTCATACACATCAAAGGAAAAACCCACCAAACTGAGGTCTCAATTCTAATGTCTATGGAACAAATGCAAGGGCACCAGCATTTGTAAAAGAAACATTACTAAGGCTTAAATCACACATCAAAACCCATGCATTAATAATGGGAGACTTTAACACCCCACTCTAACCAATTGACAGGACAGCAAGGCAAAAAATGACAAAATGACAAAATGACAGCCTAAAAAATAATTAAACTAACAGAGGTTACGAATCACATGGACCTAACAGATACAAAATATTTTATCCCAAAACAAAAGATTATATTTTCTTCACAACACCTCATGGAATCTTCTCTAAAATTGACCATATAAACAGGTAAAAAGCAAGCCTCAACAGATAAAAGAAATTTGAAATACCTTCTTGTATCCTGTCAGACCACCGTGGATTAAAGCTAGACTTCAACAACAGAAAGCCTACAAACTCATGGAAACTGAACAACTCTCTACTCAATGTTGCCTGGGTCAAGAAAAATAAAAAAAGAAATTAAAGACTTTCTACAATTCAATGAAAACAAATGCACACTATACCCAAAGTTATGGGATGCAATGAAAGCAATGTTAAGAGGAAATCTCATAGCACTAAGTGACTTCGTAAAGAAACTGAGAGTTCTTATATCAGCAACAAAACTTTAGAAAAAAAGAAACAAATACACACAAGAGAAGTAGACAGCGGGAAATTATCAAACTCAGGGTTAAAATCAATAAATTAGAAAAAAAAGAGAATGATACAAAGAATCAGTGAATCCAAGAGCAGATTATTTGAGAAAACCAACTAGATAAAGAAATTCTTAGCTGAACTAACATAAAGGCAAAGAGAACTTCCCCAAATTAACAAAATCCAAAATAAACCGGGAGACATAACAACCAACAATGATGAAGTTTATAGAACCATTAGGTCTTGTTTCAAAAATCTGTACTGCACAAAATTAGAAAATATAAATGAAATGCATGTTTTCTATACAGATAACACTTTCCAAATTAATTCAAATTCAGGTGAACGATTTAAATAATCCAATAAACACCAAAGAAAAAGAAGCAGTCATTAAATCTCCCAATCAATCAATCAATCAATCAATCAATCAATCAATAAAAGCAGTCCAGGGCCAGAGAGTTTTAGCACAGAATCCTGTGAGATAGTCAAAGAAGAATTAATAGCAATGCTCCTCAAACTACTCCAATAGACACAGAAGGAACAGTGTCAAACTCATTCTATAAGGCCATACTCACTGGAGACCTAAGCCACACAAAAACTCAACAAAGAAAAAGAACTTCAAACCTCAACAAAAAACCAGATACCCTAATTCTAATAGAACACCAAGTGGGAAATAGCCTTGAGATCATTGGTGACAGATACAACTGCCTGCACATAAACACTTATCTCAGGCTCCAAGATCAATAATTAATAAACAGGACCTCATGAAACTGAAAATCTTCTGTAAGTCAAAGGACAATGTCAATGGGACAAAATGACAGCCTACAGATTTGGAAAAGTTTTCATCAACTCTACATCTAACAGAGCACTAATACCCAATATCTAAAGAAATTAGACACCAAAAAACCAAATAACCCAACTAAAACTGGGGTATAGAGATAAACAGAGACTAATCAGCAGAGGCATTTATACTGACTAGGAAACAATTAAAGAATGTTAAATGTTTTTAAGTACCAGGGAAATGCACATCAAAAGGATTCTGAGATTCTCCCTACATTCATCAGAATGGCTGAGACCAAAAAAAAATCAAGGGACAGCACATGCTACCGAGGGTGTGAAGCAATGGGAACACTCCTCCATTGCTAGTGGGAGTGCAAACTTGTACAACCACTCTGGAAATCATTTTAGTGGTTTCTCAGAAGCTTGGGGATAGTTCTGCCTCAAGAGGCAGCTATAACATTCCTCAGTATATTTCCCAAAGATACTCCACCAACCCACAAGGTCACCAGTTCAACTATGTTTATAGCAGCTTTATTTGTAATTGCCAGAAACTTGAAACAACCTAGATATTCTTCAACTGAAGAATTTGATAAATGTGAAGAATAAAGTGTTATTCTTTTACACAATGGAATACTATTCAGCTATTAAAAACAAGGACATCATGAAATTTACTGGCAAATGGATGGAACTAGAAAATGTCATCCTCTGTGACATAACCCAGAACTAAAAGAATATGCATGGTATGTACTCACTTATAAGTGGGTATTAGCCATAAAGTACAAGATAACAAAGCTGCAGTCCAGAGACCCAAAGACTCCAAGTGACAAGGAGAATTCAAAGGAGAATAGTTTAATCTTCCTCAGAAGGTGAAATAAAATAGATATAGGGGGTAGATGGAGGGATGCAACTGGGTGGGAGAGGGGATGGGGAGGAGAGCTGGCAGGGGATCAGGTATTGGGAGAGCGAGGGAGAGAGAACAGAGATCTGATGTGGCGGGGGGGGGGAAGCCCCAGGGTGTCTATAAGGGTGACTCTGGCTTGAACTCTTAGAAGTGAGGAATATGGACCCTATAGTGGTCACTTACTTTAGCCAGGCAGGACCCCCAGTGGAGAGATAAGGACCACAACCTATCCAGAAAAGGTTCAACTGAAAATTTGTCCTTCCTACAAGATGTACAGGAACAAAGACAGAGTAGAGATGGAGGGAATGATAAACCAATGACCCATCCTAAGGGCAAGAATCAAACCCTATCAGTATTAGTTGATATACTTGCAGATAGGAACCTAGCATAATTGTCCTCTGAAAAGTTTTACCTAGCAAACAATGGAAACAGATACAGAGACCCACAGCCAAATGTTAGATGGAACTTGGGGAATCTTGTGAAAGAGTTTTGGGAAGGATTGAGGAACCTGAAAAGAATAGAGACTCCACAGGAAGACCAGAAGAATCAACTAATCTGGACTCCTGGGGAATAGCAGGACAAAGCAGATCTCCACATTCTAGTTCAAAGGAAGCATTAGGACAAATGCGTTTAGTCAGTCATCATGTACCCAGTTCATCTCAAACTAGTACCAAAGAGTTAAGCAAACCCCTGAGTTGGAGGTTGTTCTATAAAGTGCCACATACCACTTGAATTGTTTTGTGTACGTCTTAAACTGTGCAGTGGTGCTGCTTATGACTCAAGATGACTGATGTTTCACCAAGGTAGATCTATACATGAAGTTACTCAGTAGTGTTCCTTCCTTTCCAGACCTTTACCACCCAAAGTGTAACTCTAATCATTTTAATATGTAGGTGTAAGAGTGAAGAATAAGTGTGTTTTGAAGCTTTTAGAAAGATGCAATACAATATTCTAACAATATACTTGACAAATTTATCTAGACATTTTTCCAAGCATGACTCATGAGATGTGTAACACCATTTTAGTAAAGTAGATAGAACTTTAAATAATAAGGGACAGGATAATTCTACTTGTGGAACCCTGACTCAAACCATCCAATGTTGACAAACTTTCATCATGGTTGTCAGAACAATTGGGATGCCAAAGCACAAACCATCTCAATTATGTTAATTTGTTGCTAAGCAGTTCCTTCTTGCCAGATACTGGCTAAAGGAATAGATTAACTCTTCTTCATTACTCAGGAGCCCATGCTGAGAATACAGACAAAGTCAAAGGCGTGCATTTATGAAGTAATTTTAAGCAGGGCGTGAACAAAAGGCTATCAGGGAACAAGAAAGGGCAATTGGAATCCTTGGGCTAATTGGGAAAGGCTTCCAAGAGTAAAATACATATAAGTTAGAACTTGATAGAAGTTCACTGGAAAAAGAGAAGCTCAACAAGAAATAACAAATTCAGAAACAGTGCTCTGAGCTTTGCATGCTTAGAGAGAGGTACATAATGCTCAGTGTGACTGCCATTCTCATTCCTTCTATGCCAGCTGCTCCCTTAGCTGGACTAGAATCCCTAGCTGGATTAGCCAAAAACTGTTGCTTTTAGGTTTAGATGTGCTTCATATCTGGGTGCAACTTCCTGTTGTGGGTATGCTGACATTCTTGTTTACAGAGCGATGATTCTATTTTATAGTTGGATGATTCTTTTCTTTTAAAACTTTCTTTAGTCTCCATTGTACTGCTTGCATATACTAGTGACAGCTTTGGGCTTCTGGGTCTTATCATTTGAAAAAATGGAAAAGAGGCAAGCTCCCTAAGACTTACACATAAAATGTTTAAAGGGATCCTTTAAAATATTTTCTGGAAAATTGAGCAACAGATTTGTTGCTATAGAAATTATAAAAAAAGGCTGTCTTTTATCCCATATTAGATCTGGCACTGCAGTGCCCCAAGATATCTGGTAGATATCTTCATCTCAATCAGCAAAGCGTCTCACCCTCTCTGCTCCATCGCATATCACACTGTCGATGGCTTCTCTCTGAGTCTGGCAGCAATCTCTCTACCCATCTAGTTCCCAGGGCAGGTTGCCATCATGCCAGAAACACACATCCCAACTCTGTGGTAGCCCAGTGTCTCTAGCCACCACACACTCTCTTAAACTTAAATCACTACATGAAGGAACACACAACACAATAACCCCTGATCCAACTGATAAGATATAATTGCCCACCTAAACATACCAAGTCCTATATACATCCAGCCCTTAAGAATATTCATAACAACCTGTAAATACATAGAGTGGAATCTTAACATCAGCCTCCATGTTCTTCCTCTGCCTTCCATTCCAGTCTCCTACTCTTCCTTCAAACTTTTCTCCTGCCCATCCTTCCTTTTCGTCCAATGACAGGCCTTGCTCTATCTTGTACCTGTCTTCACCTGTGTAATGACATCATCCCACATAGATTGCTTCATTTAATCACTCTATTACTACATTAACAAACAAAAGCCAGACAACCCCTCCAAAAGGACCAAAAATCTCCAACAACAAGAACAAAATGCTTCCTTCTTCATTTTCCAGGCACTCCTTCCCATCAGCATGTTTTCCGCTGTATGCTCTGCCAGTTTACAATCTCTAGTTTACAAAGTGAGTTGGAGTTCACTTTGTCCCTAGGAAAACACTGCCAGAAAGAAATGGCTTATCAATTTCCCATGGAAAGCAGCATAGATGATTATCTAACACAGAGAAAACTTGGTCTTTCTAGGAGATTTTAACTTACTTCCTGCTTTGCTTCTTGGTTTTCAAGCTCATTTTGTTTTTAAAACACTGTAATCAGCTGCTACCATGTGAAATCTCTGCATGCTCGTAGGATCTCTTTTCAGTTTTGAAAATGTCCAGTGCTAGCTTCTCTCATTGGCACTCTTTCTTGAGTAATAAGATCTCTCTGCTTTATTATAATACAGGAGAGTGAGCATGGATATGACGCTGAAAGGCTTTTGACAAGCCTAATGACAGGATGCTTAAATTACAACCTGAAACAAATCAAATACCAAGTTCATTTTATACTAATGCTACTTCTTATTTCATAAAGCAGAAGAACAGAAGACATTTCCATTACTGTTCAGTAACCAGGTCTAAAGGAATATTCTATCCTTCATTAGCAGGAATGAAGCAATGTAATCAGATACAACATAAAACCTATTACAGCTTTGACTGTGTATACACACATACAGATAAGCAAAAATAATGGATTCTTCATAGTGTTTCAGGAAGAAACATTTCTAAGTGCTCTATGCCACACAGCTAAGTTCTGGGTTTAAGAGAGCATTGGGTTTAAAGAGGACAGAGTCTTGGGAGAACCTGTGCTAGCCCCTTTAACAATAGAATCTTAAACCTTTCAGAGTGCCACAGAGTAAGCAGAGCTGAGGATTGTGCCAGGGTGACATTTTCAAGTGAAGAGCACAGAGGACTCACAGGAGGCTATGTACAGGGGGGAAGCCAGAATGAGAGCATTTGCACAGCTCCATGGACCTGACCAGATCTGACCACCATGGTTTAACACACATTTGTGACTAAACACAGTGGGCAGACAGTGATAAATGCTAGTGCTCAGCTCATTTTTTCATTTTAGGTCCTGGGTCATAGCATGTAGAATGATAACCGCCCACATTAAAGATGGGTATTCTGGTGCTAACTTAATCCAGATAATCCCTCACAGATACCCAGAGATTTAATTCCACAGTGCTCTAAGTCTAATCAAATTAACAGTCAAAATGAACTATCATACCAGATTAGCCTGGTTCTTTTATGTAGTCCATGCTGCCTTTGGCCTCATCTGTCTTAGCATCTGGAAGGCTGGGATAATCATCCTATCTTATATGTTGTTATTGGACTCTGCATCAACCATTTGCATTGAATTTGGAGGGATGTGTTTACCAATTCACTTAGCCACTATTCCAAAGATGCTCAAAGACAAGAACTGGGGAACAATATCCTATGATTTTCTAGTGACCATATCAAAAAATTACAGAAGCAGCTTCTGGGACACATGTGTTTATCTGAACTGTCTTCATGATTTAACACTGTTATAAGCAATAAAGAGTCATGACCACCTTATTTGCAAGATAATGATTTGGATCCTGTGTTTTCATGTTACTGTGATAAAAAATTCTACAAAAGTAACTTGAATGAAAGAGAGTTTATTTTCCAGAGAAACATGGCAGCAAGCTGGGAAGGTGCAGGATCAAGCAGCTGCCTAGATATGTTACATATACAATCAGCACCTGAGAGAGGAAACAGGAAGCAGGACCAGGGTATAAATTCTCAAAGCCTGTCATGTCCTCGTGATAGACTTTATGTCCTAAAGGTTCCACAACCTTTCGAAGCAGCAGCAACAGTTGAAGACCAAACATACAAACCTGTGGGCCTGTGAAGGACAGTTCACATTCAAACCAGAATGTGGGTTAAAATTACTAAGGTAAACAGAGAAAGTTCAGTTACAGAGCTTTCACGAGCCACAGAGAGACAATGAACAAAGTTAGGCAAGGCTCTTTTTAAGAGCTTTGTGTCTAGTGACTGTACCTCACCCTGGTCTCTCCTGTAGTCCCTACTTTCTCTGATTGTTGTCCTCTGAGATCTGAAGTGGTCTACACTATTAGCCCTCCCCTTCCCCATGTAGATAACACCTAGAGCTAAAACTCTTCTCCCCTTATGTTATTTTGTTAATAATTTGGTCACAGCAAATGTGACTAATATAGATATTTAATAAAGCTGCAGAATCTTCAGATGTCAAATAATTTTAACTGATTGAAGGTCAACATACATTTTCTGAATTCATTTAGGATAAGATAAGCTACACTGTGATGTTCTGTGTCCTAGAAGCATTAAATGAATTTTTGGCCCAAGATACTTTAACTTTAATGAATTTATTAGAACACAAATCATCAAAAGTCCATAAGTACCTACATTGGAAAAAGGAGTTTCTTTTGAAGGAAGGTCCTGAGTACTGAGTGGATATTCAGACATTGAGTTCAGGCACTAAATAAGATAGTTCTTACACAGAATTATTTGCTTTCAATATTCAAGTAAGCACTGCAAAAGCAACTTATGAAGATGGAATGTCCATAAAGTGCTGTCAAGTGTTTTCTTTGGTTTGTCCCAAGAGTAAAAGCTTGCCAGTTTCTTGGCTCTATTGAATTCTCTTTCTTTCATGTTGAAATAATCCAATTATATAGAGTTAGATGACCTGAAAATCACCCTAAAAACAGCTGGAAAGTTTTGGTTAGAATATCATGTAAAACCTTATATATTTTTGTGGTTTCTTTTTCTAAATGCTTTGCAAAGTCCTCAAGATACTAGGTATTTAGTCAATAGTTAACAAATTGAGGTATTTTATTCATTGCCAAAATGATACCATTTTCATTTAAAATACATACCTTAAAAATATAATTATCTATTTTCAACAGTCTTCTATTCAGATCACAGACACATACACACACACACACACACACACACACACACACACACACACACACACACACACACACCAGAGCACATAGGTTAAGAGGCAATTAAAAAGCATAACAGCAGACACCATGGAGAATGTGGGGTGACGAGACTTTGCTACTGTTCCTGCTACAGGAGAAACAGTTCATAAAGAAGATTGTTTTATCTGCGTGTTCCACAATTCCAAGTTCAGGAAAAAGCACAATAGGACCATGCATTTGTTTCTCCAGATAGGAAAACAACAATAAGAAATTAAAAGAATATATATATATATACACATATATATATATATATATATATATATATATTCTTTTATCTCTCTTTTCTGCCATGTAGAGCATTAGTCTCTGCTAAGCAAAACTCCTCAATGGCCACATGATGCTTTCAAGTGTTCTTCAACATTCACACAAGCTGAAGAGTCATTCCTTACATTTGCAGTGAAGGCTGCTGATTCATATCCCATTACTAGGGTTTGCCCTGACTCTATCCTAGGATCTATACTGGTGGAGGAGAGGGATTCCTCTAGAGGAGGGGACTCACCCAGTGTTTAAATTGGAGTTTGCTTTACACTCACAGACATGCACAACCACACACACATACACTCACACACTTCGAATAGGGGCTTTACGATTTTAGAAAATATTTTTTTTTGTGATCTGTTAATCGATTTATTTCCTGCAAATAGCACTAACACCCTTATGACTACTCTTTTTTAAATTTTATTTTTCTTGGATATTTTATGTATTTACATCAAATGTTATCCCCTTTCCCCAGTCTTCCATACTGCTTCCCCCTCCCCCTGCTTCTATGAGGATGCTCCAACTCTCACACACCCACTCCAATGCAAATATCTGGCATTATTCTACATTGGAGAAACGAGCCTTCATAGGACCAAGGGTTTTTCCTCCCATTGATGCTGGACAATGCCATCCTCTGCTATATATGTGGCTGGAGTCACAGGTACCTCCATGTGTATCCATTGGTTGGTGGTTTAGTCCCTGTGAGCTCTGGTGGGGTCTGGTTACTTGATATAGCTGTTCTTCCTATGGTGTTGCAAAGTTCTTCCACTCCTTCAGTCTTTTCTCTAACTTTGCTATTGGGGTTCCCTTGTTAAGTCCAATGGTTATTTGCAAGCACCCTCATCTGTATCAGGAAGGCTCTGGCAGAACATCTCAGGAGACACCCATATCTGTCTCCTGTCAGCCAGCACTTCTAGGCATGAACAAGATGACTGGGTTTGGTGGCTGCACATTAACTCAGAGTAAACTGCTGGGAAAAATTTTTCTAAGCAAATGGTCCCAAGAAACCATCTGGAGTAGCCATTCTAATATGAAATAAAATTGACTTTCAACCAAAAGTTATCAAAAAAGATAAGGAAGGACACTTCACAATCATCAAAGGAAAAATCTACCCAGATGAACTCTCAATTTTGAACATCTGTTCTCCAAATGAAAAGGCACCTACACTCATAAAAGAAACTAAAGCTTGAAGCACACATTGTGCCACACAGAATAATATTGGGAAACTTCAACTCCCCACGCTCACCAGCCGACAAATCATGGAAACACAAACTAAACAGAGATATAGTGAAACTAAGAGAAGTTATGAACCAAATGGATTTAACAGATATCTACATAACATTTCACCCTCAAACGAAAGAATATTTTTTCTTCTCAGCAACTCATGATACCTTTGCAAAAATTGACCATGTAATCAGCCACAAAATAGACCTGAACAGATACAAGAAGATTGAAATAATCCCATGCATCTTATCATATCACCATGGACTAAAGCTGGACTTCAATAACAATGAAAACAGCAGAAAGTGCAAAAGCACATGGAAGCTGAATAACTTTCTACTCAGTGATAACTTGGTCAAGAAAGAAATAAAGAAATTAAAGACGTTTTAGAGTTTAGGGAAAATGAAGGTACAACATACCCAAATTTATAGGATACAATGAAAGCAGTGCTAAGAGGAAAACTCATAGTTCTGAGTGCCTCCAGAAGAAACTGGAGAGAGCATACACTAACAGCTTGACAGCACACCTGAAAGCTCTAGAACAAAAAGAAGCAAATACACCAAGAGGAGTAGACAGCAGGAGATAATCAAACTAAGAGCTGAAATCAATGGAGTAGGAACAAAAAGAACTATACAAAGAATCAATAAAATCAGGAGCCGGTTCTTTAAGAAAATCTACAAGAATGACAAACTCTTAGCTAGACTAACCAGAGTGCACAGAGAAAATATCAAAATTAACAAGCTCAGAAATGAAAACGGAGACATAACAGCAGAATCTGAGGAAATCACCAACCAAAGAGTACATATAGAGGAACCCATGGCTCCAGCCGCATACGTAGCAGAAGATGGCATTGTCTGACAACAATGGTGAAGAGAAGGCTTTGGTCCTGTGAAGGCTTGTTTCCATAGTGTAGGGAAATGCCAGGGTCGTGAGGTAGGATTGAATTGGTGGGAGTAGGAGCATCTTCATAGAAGCAGGTGGACAGTGGAGGGATATGGGAAAAATAGAGAAAGAGGACAACATTTGAAATGTAAATACATAAAATATCCAATAAAATAAGTAAATGAAAAAGATCTGTCTGTAAGAATTTTCTTAAATAGTTTTTCATGGAAGAAGGGCCAGTCTCTTGTGGATGATACCATCCCTGCTCTGGTGTTCCTGACCACCAGAGAGAACAGGATGATGAAGCCATTGGGAAGCAAGAAGATAAGCAGCACTCCTTCATGACCTCTGCATCAGCTCATGCTTCCTGGCTCCCGTCCTGCTTGTATTTCTGTCTTGACTCCCTTTTTGCTGTTTGCTTGGCTTATGATGAACAATTTTGTGGAAGTTTAAGCTGAACAAACAGTTTTCTCTGAAACTTGCTTTTTAGTCACAGTGTTTGGTGTGGCATGATGTCACAAGGCAAGGTATTCTGAACTGGGGTAATTTGTACCATTGAATATGTATCCACCTTCCATATTAATGACTACTAGTCTGTACTTTTACTGGCCAGATGTGGTAGCATACATGATTTTGTTAACCAACCTAAATTCTTAGATGGTCCTATATAGATTAGATCTTGATTGTCCCTAAAGGATTTGGGATCATTCTCTCCAAGAAGTCACTTTGGATGATCACAAAGATACTTTGGAGATAGGGCATTGTAGAAGACCTTCAAGCTCCCTAGAATTGACCTCTCACATGGCATCCTAGAATTTGGCTCCTTCATTTTCTTACTTCTTAAGCATTAGATGAATGATTTGCAAGATTGCCAGCACATCTACCTGGAAATGGTGCCTAACTACAGATCCAAACCAGTGCAGACAGCCAATCATCAACTAAAAACAATGAACTTCATTCTCTTTGGAATTAAGTTGATCATCTCAATTACTTGTTATGATAGGAGCTTATGATAGTGAGTGCTATATTTCTGTATTAGAAAAGATTGTACAGTGACCTGACTTGTCCATTTACCCTGTGAGGATTTTTAAAAATTATTTCCTTTTAATAAATATTTATATGTAGGAGTGATGCTTCAAAGGACTGGAGCTCACCGAACAGTGTCACAAATTACACAACACAATATAATTCATATTTTGGTAAGAGTTGTGAGAGAGGAGTCCTTTTATTTCAATGCTTTTTATTTCTCTGATTTTTGTAAACTTGTGATGGTAATTTCTCCCCAAAGACTGGATAGTTTGAGAATCTTGCATTCTTTTATTATTGATTCTGTCTCTATCTTCCCCTCCCTTCCTTCTGCCCTCCCTACTCTATTGGATGTTGGATTTTGTTACAGTGATTTAGAAAAGGCTAAAGCTTTTTGTTATAGAGATATGAGTCTCTTTTGGTCGTAGATATATTCCAGTTCATGACAACCTCATGGTCATATTTGAAATTTGTTCCATTTTTGAAATTTTGGTCAAATATTTGTGTATATATGTGTGTTTCTATGTAAGCATATATATATATAATGTATATATATATATAATGTATATATATATATGTGTGTGTGTGTGTGTGTGTGTGAGAGAGAGAGAGAGTACATGAAATTATTCATATGGTAGTGTTGTGAGATTTTGCATGTGTGTATGTGTGAGTGTGTTAGTATTTGTATCAATGTATTTCTTTCTTTTTTTTTTTTTTTTTAAATTTACTTGAGTTTTTCTTTATTTACATTTCGAATTTTATTCCCTTTCCCGGTTTCCGGCAAACATCCCCTCCCCCTCCCCTTCCTTATGGGTGTTCCCCCCAACCCTCCCCCCCATTGCTGCCCTCTCCCCAACAGAATAGTTCACTGGGGGTTCAGTCTTAGCAGGACCCAGGGCTTCCCCTTCCACTGGTGCTCTTACTAGGATATTCATTGCTACCTATGAGGTCAGAGTCCAGGGTCAGTCCATGTATAGTCTTTGGGTAGTGGCTTAGTCCCTGGAAGCTCTGGTTGATTGGCATTGTTGTACATATGGGGTCTCGAGCTCCTTCAAGCTCTTACAGTTCTTTCTCTGATTCCTTCAACAGGGGTCCTGTTATCAGTTCAGTGGTTTCCTGCTGGCATACGCCTCTGTATTTGCTGTATTCTGGCTGTGTCTCTCAGGAGTGATCTGCATTCACATTTTGATCATCCGTCTTGAGTTTCATTTGTTCTAGGCATCTAGGGTAATTCAAGCATTTGGGCTAATAGCCACTTATCAATGAGTACATACCATGTATGTCTTTCTGTGATTGGGTTAGCTCACTCAGGATGATATTTTCCAGTTCCAACCATTTGCCTACTTAATTTCATAAAGTCATTGTTTTGATAGCTGAATAATATTCCATTGTGTAGATGTACCACATTTTCTGTATCCATTCCTCTGTTGAAGGGCATCTGGTTCTTTCCAGCTTCTGGCTATTATAAATAAGGCTGCGATGAACATAGTGGAGCACGTGTCTTTTTTATATGTTGGGGCATCTTTTGGGTATATGCCCAAGAGAGGTATAGCTGGATCCTCAGGCAGTTCAATGTCCAATTTTCTGAGGAACCTCCAGACTGATTTCCAGAATAGTTGTACCAGTCTGCAATCCCACCAACAATGGAGGAGTGTAGTGTTCCTCTTTCTCCACATCCTCGCCAGCATTTGCTGTCACCTGAGTTTTTAATCTTAGCCATTCTCACTGGTGTGAGGTGAAATCTCAGGGTTGTTTTGACTTGCATTTCCCTTATGACTAACGATGTTGAACATTTCTTTAGGTGTTTCTCGGCCATTCGGCATTCCTCAGCTGTGAATTCTTTGTTTAGCTCTGAACCCCACTTTTTAATAGGGTTATTTGTCTCCCTGCGGTCTAACTTTTTGAGTTCTTTGTATATTTTGGATATAAGCCCTCTATCTGTTGTAGGATTGGTAAAGATCTTTTCCCAATCTGTTGGTAGCCATTTTGTCCTAAACACAGTGTCCTTTGCTTTACAGAAGCTTTGCAGTTTTATGAGATCCCATTTGTCGATTCTTGATCTTAGAGCATAAGCCATTGGTGTTTTGTTCAGGAAATTTTTTCCAGTGCCCATGTGTTCCAAATGCTTCCCTAGTTTTTCATCTATTAGTTTGAATGTATCTGGTTTGATGTGGAGGTCCTTTATCCACTTGGACTTAAGCTTTGTACAGGGTGATAAGCATGGATCGATCTGCATTCTTCTACATGTTGACCTCCAGTTGAACCAGCACCATTTGCTGAAAATGCTATCTTTTTTCCATTTGATGGTTTTGGCTCCTTTGTCAAAAATCAAATGACCATAGGTGTGTGGGTTCATTTCTGGGTCTTCAATTCTGTTCCATTGGTCTATCTGTCTGTCTCTGTACCAATACCATGCAGTTTTTATCACTATTGCTCTGTAATACTGCTTGAGTTCTGGGATAGTGATTCCCTCTGAAGTCCTTTTATTGTTGAGGATAGTTTTAGCTATCCTGGGTTATTTGTTATTCCAGATGAATTTGAAAATTGTTCTGTCTAACTCTTTGAAGAATTGGATTGGTATTTTGATGGGGATTGCATTGAATCTGTAGATCGCTTTTGGTAGAATGGCCATTTTTACTATATTAATCCTGCCAATCCATGAGCATGGGAGATCTTTCCATCTTCTGAGATCTTCTTCAATTTCTTTCTTCATAGTCTTGAAGTTCTTATTGTACAGATCTTTTACTTGCTTGGTTAAAGTCACACCGAGGTACTTTATATTATTTGGATCTATTATGAAGGGTGTCGTTTCCCTAATTTCTTTCTCCGCTTGTTTCTCTTTTGTGTAGAGGAAGGGAACTGATTTATTTGAGTTAATTGTATACCCAGCCACTTTGCTGAAGTTGTTTATCAGCTTTAGTAGTTCTCTGGTGGAACTTTTGGGATCACTTAAATATACTATCATATCATCTGCAAATAGTGATATTTTGACTTCTTCTTTTCCGATCTGTATCCCTTGACCTCCTTTTTTGTTGTCTGATTGCTCTGGCTAGAACTTCAAGAACTATATTGAATAAGTAGGGAGAGAGTGGGCAGCCTTGTCTAGTCCCTGATTTTAGTGGTATTGCTTCAAGTTTCTCTCCATTTAGTTTAATGTTAGCAACTGGTTTGCTGTATATGGCTTTTACTATGTTTAGGTATGGGCCTTGAATTCCTATTCTTTCCAGGACTTTTATCATGCAGGGTTGTTGAATTTTGTCAAATGCTTTCTCAGCATCTAATGAAAGGATCATGTGGTTTTGTTCTTTCAGTTTGTTTATATAATGGATCATGTTGATGGTTTTCCGTATATTAAACCATCCCTGCATGCCTGGGATGAAGCCTACTTGATCATGGTGGATGATTATTTTGATGTGCTCTTGGATTCGGTTTGCCAGAATTTTGTTGAGTGTTTTTGCGTCGATGTTCATAAGGGAAATTGGTCTGAAGTTCTCTTTCTTTGTTGGGTCTTTGTGTGGTTTAGGTATAAGAGTAATTGTGGCTTCATAGAAGGAGTTCGGTAGTGCTCCATCTGTTTCAATTTTGTGGAATAGTTTGGAGAATATTGGTATGAGGTCTTCTATGAAGGTCTGATAGAATTCTGCACTAAACCCGTCTGGACCTGGGCTCTTTTTGGTTGGGAGACCTTTTAATGACTGCTTCTATTTCTTTAGGAGTTATGGGGTTGTTTAACTGGTTTATCTGTTCCTGATTTAACTTCGGTACCTGGTATCTGTCTAGGAAATTGTCCATTTCCTGCAGATTTTCAAGTTTTGTTGAATATAGGCTTTTATAGTAAGATCTGATGATTTTTTGAATTTCCTCTGAATCTGTAGTTATGTCTCCTTTTCATTTCTGATTTTGTTAATTTGGACACACTCTCTGTGTCCTCTCGTTAGTCTGGCTAAGGGTTTATCTATCTTGTTGATTTTCTCAAAGAACCAACTTTTTGGTTCTGTTGATTCTTTCTATGGTCCTTTTTGTTTCTACTTGGTTGATTTCGGCTCTGAGTTTGATTATTTCCTGCCTTCTACTCCTCCTGGGTGTATTTGCTTCTTTTTGTTCTAGAGCTTTTAGGTGTGCTGTCAAGCTGCTGACATATGCTCTTTCCTGTTTCTTTCTGCAGGCACTCAGCGCTATGAGTTTTCCTCTTAGCAGAGCTTTCATTGTGTCCCATAAGTTTGGGTATGTTGTACCTTCATTTTCATTAAATTCTAAAAAGTTTTTAATTTCTTTCTTTATTTCTTCCTTGACCAGGTTATCATTGAGTAGAGCATTGTTCAATTTCCACGTATATG
>NC_046154.1:140487388-140502388 GCF_011064425.1 Rattus rattus | reverse complement strand
TCCCCTGATGACTAAGAATGTGTAGTGCTTCTCAGCCATACAAGTGTCCTCTGTTTAGAATTCTCTGTTTAGCTCTGTACTCCATTTTTTAATTGAGTTATTGGTATTTTGGAGACTAATTTCTTGGTTTTTTTTTTACATATTTTGTATATCAGCCCTCTATCAAATGTAGGATTAATGAAGATCTTTTTCCCAATCTGTAGGTTGCTATTTTGTCCTATTGACAGTTTCCTTTGCCTTACAAAAGCTTTTCAGTTTTAAGAGGTCCCATTTATCAACTGTTAATCTTAGAGTCTGAGCCATTGGTGTTCTGCTCAGGAAATTGTCTCCTATACCCATGTGTTCTCGGCTATTTCCCTCTTTCTCTTCTATTAGAGGCAGTGTATATGGTTTGATGTGGAGGTCCTTGATCCACTTGCACTTGAGTTTTATACAAGGTGATAAATATTTACATTCTTCTACAAGCAGGCTGCCAGTTAGACCCGCAGCATTTGTTGAAGATGCCTTCTTTTTTCCATTGTATGATTTTGGCTTCTTGGTCAAGGAGCAAGTGTTCATAGATGTGTGGGTTTATTTCTGGGTCTTTGATTCTATTCCACTGATGGTCCTGTCTGTCTCTATGCCAATACCATGCTGTTTTCTATCAAAATTGCTCTATAGCCTTGGGTAAGGGATGGTGATTCCTCCAGAAGTTCTTCTGTTGTTCAGAATTGTTTTGCTATCCTGAGTTTTTTTGTTTTCCATATGAAGTTGAGAATTGCTCTTTCAATGTCTGTAAATTGCATTGGAATTTTGATGGGAATTGCATTAAATCTGGTAAAATGGCCATTTTCACAAGTTAATCCTACTGATTCATGAGCACGGGAGATCTTTCCATCTTCTGAGGTATTTGATTTCTTTCTTCGGGGACTTGAAGTTCTTGTCACATAGATATAAAAATACCTTGCTTAGAGTTACACCAAGGTATTTTATATTATTTGTGGCTATTGTGAAGGCTGTTGATTCCCTAATTTTTTTCTTATCCTATTTATCATTTGTATAAAGGAGGGCTACTGATTTGTTTGAGCTAATTTTGTATCCAGCTACTTTGTTTATCAGCTGTAGAAGTTCTCTGGTAGAATGTTGGGGGTCACTTTACTCTTACTCTTAATGAATTTCCTCTTCAAGTTTTCAAGAGAAGCTTCTACTTCCCTTTAAGCTTTGTTACCTCTAATCCTTTCTTCTTATAAAGCTCATTTCTGATGGGTTATTATGTGACAACTTCCTTTCATTGAATATCTTTTTCTCTTTTCTCTATATTTAACAACTTGATATCTAATTTAAGAATGTTATGAGAAAGCAAGGCCATAGACTATCCTGCTCCTCCTACTCCATCTTTGTATCATCCTGCAAATATATTAGTTCTGCAAGTTACCTTGTTGTTCAGTGCTCCTTGTACACTGATTCACTCACCCAAATGACTGGACATTCCTTCTTCCTTAGATTCGAGGCATGCTTATAAAGTACAACAGTTTTGACAATTACTGCTTCCATCCATGAAGGGATTTTTCTCCTAACTAGCAGGAGGTTTTTTTTGTTTTGTTTTGTTTTTTTCCGGAGCTGAGGACCGAACTCAGGGCCTTGCGCTTGCTAGGCAAGCGCTCTACCACTGAGCTAAATCCTCAACCCCTTTCTCCTAACTATATGTGAAAAAAAAACTCAAACAAGATAACTACAGTATTAGGATGAAGATTTTTATTATGAATAAGGGAGGGGAAATACCCAAAGGCATCTGGAAGAGTCCAGTAAAGAAAGAGAAAAAAAAGTAAATTGGATATGGCCAGATCTAGGTAATTGTGAGAGCCATAGAGAATCATGGAGGTAGCTGTCTCTATCTTTGCTGGAAGGGATAGATAGAGATGGGTTATATGTAGGGAAAGCAGCTGAGGAGGAAGCAAGGACTAAGCGCTTGTGAATAGGGATTGTGGGAAACTGGAGGCCTGCAGGGATTTTGATCTTCTGAGATGGGTCCATGCATATCCCATATGTATCCCATATGTTCCTTATGCCAGAGGTAAGGGAAATGATTCTTTTTAACAGATGGAAATCATTTTCACAAATTTCTGAGGAATGCTGACTTTGATCTAACTACCAAAAATCCTCATATAGACCAACTTGAGCTCATTTCTAGGTAGGCACTGCCTGAGACCTACCCTCCGCTTTTATCCTGCTTTTGAAAGAATAATCAACATTCTTTGAAGTGCTGGGAAACAATATGTGCCTGTTACCTGTTATAATATTTGCATACAATGTTAAGAAACACAAACGTACTCAGAGCGCTTTCATCTTTCCAACTGACTTTGCCAGGGGCAGTCGGTTTGGGAAGCTAAAGAAGACCTCTTAATCAGAACTGAACATCCTATGAAGCAAAATTCGAGAAATTTCAAACTGAAAGGATTAGATCACAGAGTTCACGCAACTTTGCCACCTACTAATAGTGATTTCAAATTTTAGTCTCAAATATTCTCCATTATCAAAGGCAAATAATGAGAACAGAGAAACTTTTAAGTAATTTTCACACAGATCTAAAGCATTAATAATTGGCACTGTGCTTTCCAAGATTTGACAGCTGGAGGTCACAAAGTTATTGAAATTTTAATTATATGAGAGTTAACACCAATAACTCAGAAGTAGATACATGAGAAGAAAAGGGAGATTATTTTAGGTGGAAACCCTATGTAATGTGATATTCATGAAGGCTAGGCACAATGTGGGGGTGGAAGGACCACGGCATGTATCTTTTAACATAGGAAAGTCAAGAAAACCCAGCAGGGCTAAGGAAGCAAGACTTGATTTCACTTTCCCTCCTATGTGAATGTATGTGTCTTAAATTTTAAATTCCAAAGTTGTCTTCCTGGAAAATAACCACGATTCCTTGCTCAGGAAAATGTCATTATAACTGATGGGTGACATTTTAAAAACTGACTTTTCTTGGGTTTCTTGTCAGACTTTAGAGAACCTATTACGCCTTCAACAGGAAGCAATAAAATGCCTAAAATCTTGTCTGTATGTGGAATATGTGTACAAAGGCTAGAGGTTGACTTAAAGTGTCTTCCACTATCCATCCTGTTCTTATATCATTTTATTGTAATAATCTCTAGGTTATTTTTAAGGCAGGGTCTGTCTACTTAACATGAAACTCACTGCTTCAACTAGATGACCAACAAGTTCAGAAACTAACCATTCCTCTTTTCACCCCTCCCAAAGCTCCTGGGGTTACATAGGCCAAATAATGCACTGTTTCTACAGAGACGTTGGGGACAGAAACTCAAACCCTCCTGCACAAGAAGTACTTTACCCACTCAACCATCTCTCTAGCCTCCAAATACCAAATTCATGGGTTTTTTCTTTTCCAGTTGAGACTGGTGGTCGAAACCACTAAAGGATTTTAAGATACTGAGTGGGCGAAATGTCTCCTAGTAATGAAGACATACAGCACCTAATCCGGGGCAAAAATATCATGGAAATGGATGATGCCCAGTTACTTGAAGATTCTCATGAAATACTAGATTGCAAGGAAGCAGAAAGTTAAAAGTCACATAGGCTGTTGTAAAGCAAAAGTGGCATCACTCATTAGAATGGATTTTATGGTCTAAAAGCAGTGCTCACGATTTACAGGAAAGAGTCTGGTATAAATAAAAACATAAATTCTGAGAGATAAGGGCAGAGCCTGTCTCAGTGGACAGTAAAGGATCACCAGGATGTAAAACTCCATTGTTCCTGGAATTCCAGGAAGAGCAGCTACACACCTCATTCCATTGAAAATGTAAGCTGTGTGCTTGATTGTTCTGGATTCACCAGTGCTTATATGTGTGCACAAGGCCTTTTTGGGTCCTCTACAGCAGAGGGTAGGGTATGCCAGCCTGAGAGACCCTGTAACAAATAGAGACTGAGGGATGTGAGGAGAACCTGATAGCCAGGTTCAATTTGATGTGTTAAATAGGCACTTGAGCCATTTGTCCCAGGTTGGAAACCTAACATCCAAGCTTTTTTGTTGAAAATAAATAAATGATATGGGGTGTTGTGTAATTTTTTTTCTATGACCACTTCCTGCTGACATTGGGGGATTGTTGGGGGGGGAAGGGGCTAAGGATGCTGAATGCTGGTAATATTCAAGAAGAGAAGGCTGTTTTACTTGCTGTCCAGTCTCTGCAGTACATTTTAGGGCAAGGAACTTTACAGACAGGAGTTGGAGCAGTTTGTGAGGCTGGACTGCCTGGGGCTAGCCACTTTGAAGCTGTCCAGGATGCAGATTTTAAGAGAACAACTGGAGCTGGTGCTGGACCAGTCTGTAGTTGATTTGAAATCTGCTGGGACAGACAGATTAGGGAAAGAAAGTAAAGCTAAGTGTAGGGGAGCATTTTTATTCGAGGTGCATACTTGACACTTTTAGGCCCACAGTCCCCGGCACAGTCCCTGGAGGGGAGTCCCAAAACCAGGAAGATGGGGAGAGATCCCATCTACAGGAATAGGCAGTGGGTAGGAAAACTTAGGCTGATGATTGACAGAAGTACTTATCTAGAGTCTGTTTGACCTGTGAGAGGTGAATCCAAGTCAACTGCCTGAAGCTTACAGAATTTTTTTTAAGTTTACAAAAAGAGACAACAGTTTTAGATTTGTTAGCATTCCTGCTGCCCACAATCTGTACTGCAATGCACATGATAGTAAAGGCCGTAGACTCAGCCTTTGAGTCACAGAAGGAACTTGGACACACAAAAATGATTTGGGGTTAAAAATATTAACACACTTTGCAGAGGGCTAGATGTATAGATTAGACAGAGATATTTTTCGCACAAGAAGTGGTTTTATAAGTCTATACTTGGAGACAACCAAAGAACATTTAAAATGTTTAGTTTGTGATTATAATAGTTGTCAGTGCTTTACAGAGCTAAATTAACATTGATCAACGCTAAAATTCTGAACTTTTGAACTCTTTTTTTCCATCTTTATTAAATTGGGTATTTCTTATTTACATTTCAAATGTTATTCCCTTTCCCGGTTTCCATGCCAACATCCCCCTAACCTGTCCCCTCCCCTTCTGAACTTTTGAACTCTTAATATGACAATAGCATAAAGACAGAGAAATCTAAATTTTTTATATATCTTCAATCACTTTTTTACACTTTTATAAATTACACTCACAAATCTTAAAGCACTGTCTTGGACCCTCAAAACTTAAAATTTTACATCCTCAGTCAAACCCTTACAGCTTGTGAAAACATGAAACTTTTTTTTCTTATCCAATTATTTACCATAAGACTCAGCTGGTTGATAACTGAGAGCAGTCACTGTAAGGCAAGTCCCCTTAAATAAAAGAAAAAGTTACTTCAAAACCTATTTCGTGAGTTCCTCTCTTTTTTAGAGTCTAGTAGCGAGGTAAGAGACATATTTACATATAAAGAGAATGTAGTAGTAGCCTCAAGAAAGAAGCTAGTATGCTTACAGTCAGTCAATATTATCAGAGATCTGATTATAGCTGGTAGTATAATCCTAACAGTCTATGTGTCAATTAGAATGACTGAGACCCATTACCTAGATTGTTTACCTTATCCTCCTATGGTCTCCATAGGAGTTGTTGGACCAGTAGACCTAAGTTGTCCGCTGTCAGTTGTCAGCATTTAATCTGCTATTCAGAGCAGTAGGCTTTTGGCTCTTAGACCCAGGTCTGACATATTTTTCCTGTACAGGAACTTGGGAAGACTGGCCTTACTTTGACCAGGCAAAGTAAACCAATCGACCCAAAGTGTGAAGTTTGTACAGAGCCCTGTCAGCAGGTAAGGTATTCAGCAGTTTGCCCAGTGGTTTGCATTATGACAATCCAGGTGGAGTTATAGTGTCCCCATTGTCTTTTATGGAGATCTGTGGGTTCACATTAGAAAGGGGCATATATTATGGGAAGCTCAAACATTTTGCCATATTCAGCAGATCTCTGAAGAGATTGAGTACCATTTACCTATTAAATATACCTGATTTTAGGCTTAACCTTAAAAACACTCTCAGGAATCTAAATAGAGCTTGTTATTAAATGAATAGTTTATAAGTTAGTAGCTTAAATGGGGTTAGGACTTTAGAGCTTTATCCCTGTTATGTTTGAGCCTTAAAAATTAGACTTAAAGATTTAATTGAACTACTTTTATTATCAAAATAGCATATGGCAGTTTATTGTATGACTTACTTTATCCAAATAGCTAAAGCTTAACAAAGTAACATACAAAGAAAGAGCTAGTCAAATATTACTGTGAACCTGAGTGGAACTTAGATATTTATAAATCTTGATTATGAAATCTACCTTATTTAGTAAACATACTTTGTTACTTATCTTTATTTTCTAAAGGGTTGGTGTTGAAAAGTCAGAAAAAAACATAAGTTGTTAGGTATAAATCTCTAAGTCACTTTTTGTTAATAAAGTAGATCACTATAATCTTAAAATTTTATCGTAATACAAAAATCCATACCAACCAAAGTACTTTACTGACCTGTTGTTCTTTCCTTAATTAAAAAGGAGACACTGTGATAAGCACAGGGCTCAGCAGAACTGAGGAGTTTTATAATTGTTGCTTTATAACATATAGTTTTCTTAAGACAGTGTAGTTACAAACTGAACCAGTTCCACAGCTCCCTGTACCCAAATCCCATGGGGGAGAGCTGGACTCACAGTAGTGCAGACAATCCTGAGAGCTCAGAGGAGACAACTACTTCTGTCCACATTTCTGACCCAAGAAGAACCCACCTAATGCCCTATGTGCCCTCTGGGTACAGGAACCTAGAAGCGGTCAAGGGCAGGATCTTTCTAGTTTCTGCCTGTGCCTAGAGCTGAAAGCCGGTCACCAGGAGCACCAACACACCTAAGAGCAGAGGCAAGACCAACTCTTCTGCTCGGAAACAACCTGCCTGAAAGCCTCAGGACACAAAAAAGCAGGAAGAGGTTGGAACAGGACACTTCCAGTAGAAACTGTCTGAGACAGAGCTGAACCACTACCACAGCACTCTGTACCCAAATCCCATGGGGGAGAGAGCTATGCTCTCAGAAGTGCAGACACTCCTGAGAGCTCAGGGGAGACCACGATTTCTGCTCACACTCCTGGCCCAAGAGGAACCTGCCTAGTGGCCTCTGGATACAGGAACCTAGGAGCAGTCAGGGGTAGTACCCTTCCGGTTTCTGCCTGAGCCTGGAACTGAAAGCCAGTTGACTAAATCACTGACACACCTGAGAGCAGAGGTAAGACCAACTCTTCTGCTCCAAACAACCCACGCGGAGGCTTCAGGACACACAAACCCAGGAGCTGTTAAAGAAAGGGGGTCTCCAGGAGTGCTGACAAACAGGCACACAGGAGGGTCAAGCCACTGTCAGAGACAAGCTAACACCAGAGACAAGTTGATGTCGAGAGGCAAGCACAGGAACATAAACAACAGAAAACAAGAATACTAGGCATCATCAGAGCCCAGGTCTCCCACCATATCAAATACTAGATATCCAAATACACCAGAAAAGCAAGATTTGGATTTAAAATCACAACTCATGACAATGTTAGATGTCTTTAAGACAGACATAAATAACTCCCTGAAGAAATACAGGACAACACAGGCAAACAAGTAGAAGCCCTTAAAGATAAAACACAAAAATCCCTTAAAGAATTACAGGAAAACAACCAAACAGGTAAAAGAATTGAGCAAAACCATCCAGGATTTAAAATTACAAATAGAAACAATAAAGAAAGCACAAACCTGGAAACAGAAAAACTAGGAAAGAGATGAGGAGACAAAGATGCAAGCATCATCAACAGAATACAAGAGATAGAAGAGAGAATCTCAGGGGTAGAGGATACCATAGAAAACATCGACACAGTGGCCAAGGACAATGTAAAATGCAAAAAAGCTCCTAAACCAAAATATCCAGTAAATACAATGAGAAGGTCAAACCTAAGGATAGCAGGTATAGAAGAAAGTGAAGACTCCCAACTTAAAGATGAGTAAATATCTTCAAAAAAATTATAAAAGAAAACTTCCCTAACTTAAAGAAAGAAATGCCCATAAACATACAAGAAGCTTACAGAACTCCAAATAGATTGGATCAGAAAAGAAATTCCTCTCATCACATAATAGTCAAAACACCAAATCCACAAAAAAAAGAAAGAATATTAAAAGCAGTGACAGGAAAATGTCAAGTAACAAATAAAGGAAGACCTATCAGAATTATACCAGACTTCTCACCAGAGACTACGAAAGCCAGAAGATCCTGGGCAGATGTTATACAGACCCTAAGAGAACACAAATGCAAGCCCAGGCTACTATATCCAGCAAAAATCTCATTAACATAAATGGAGAAACAAAGATATTCCATGACAAAACCAAATTTACACAATATCTTTCCACAAATCCAGCCTTACAAAGGCTAATAGATAGAAAACCCCAACACAAGGCAAGAAAGTAATCTCCTTGCAACAAAGTCAAAAGAAGAGAGCCACTCAAATATAATTCCATCTCTAACTATAAAAATAACAGGAAGCAACAATCACTATTCCTTAATATCTCTTAACATCAAAAGACTCAATTTCCCAATAAAAGACATGGCCTGGATGTGTAAAGAGGACCCAGCATTTTATAACACAACTCGGTGACAATGACAGACACTAACTCAGAGAAAAAGACTAGAAAACAATTTTCCAAGCCAATGGTCCAATGAAACAAGCTGGAGTAGCCTTTATAATATGGAATAAAATCCACTTTCAAATGAAAGTTATCAAAAAGATGAGGAAGGACACTTCATATTCATCAAAGGAAAAATCCACCAAGATGACCTCTCAATCCTGAATATTTATGCTTCAAATGCAAGGGCACCTACATTCATAAAAGAAATCTCAGTAAAGCTCAAAGCACACATTGCACCTCACACAATAATAGTAGGAGATTTCAACACCCCACTCTTATCTAAGTTCAGATCATGGAAATAGAAAATAAACACAGACACCATGAAACTAACAGAAATTATGAACCAAAGGGATGTAACTGATATTTATAGACGATTTCATCCTAAAACAAAAGAATATACCTTCTTCTCAGCACCACATAGTACCTTCTCCAAAATTGGCTATATAATCAATCACAAAACAGACTTCAACAGATACAAGAAGATTGAAACATTAAATGAAATGGAGAGAAACCTGAAGCAATCCCACTAAAATCAGGGACTAGACAAAGCTGCCTACTCTCTCCCTACTTAGTCAATATAGTATGGAAAGTCCTAGCCAGAGCAATCAGACAACAAAAGGAGGTCAAAGGGATACAAATTGGAAAGGAAGAAGTCAAAATATCACTATTTGCAGATGATATGACAATATACTTAAATCACCCCAAAAGTTCCAACAGAGAACTACTAATAAACCTGATAAACAACTTCAGCAAAGTGACTGAATATAAAACTGACTCAAACAAATCAGTAGCCTTCCTCTACTCAAAGGATAAACAGGCTGGGAAATATTAGGGAAATGACACCCTTCACAATAGTCACAAATAACATAAAATACCTCAGTGTAACTCTAACCAAGCAAGTTAAAGATCTGTATGACAAGAACTTCAAGTCTCTCAAGAAAGAAACTGACGATCTCAGAAGATGGAAAAACCTCCCATGCTCATGGATTGGCAGGATTAATATAGTAAAAATGGCCAGTTTGCAAAAAGCAGTCTACAGATTCAATGCAATCCCCACATCAAAATTCCAACTCAATTCTTCACAGAGTTAGAAAGAGCAACTTGCAAATTCATTTGGAATAACAAAAAACCCAGGATAGCAAAAACTATCCTCAACAATAAAAAAAACTTCTGGGGGAATCACCATCCCTGAACTCAAACAGTATTACAGAGCTATAGTGACAAAAACTCTATGGTATTGGTACAGAGACAGGCAGGTAGACCAGTGGAATAGAATTGAAGACCCAGAAATGAACCCACACACCTATGGTCACTTGATCTTTGACAAAGAAGCTAAAACCATCCAATGGAAAAAAGATAGTATTTTCAACAAATGGTGCTGGTTCAACTGAAGGTCAACATGTAGAAGAATGCAGATCGATCCATGCTTATCATCCTGCACAAAGCTTAAGTCCAAGTGGATCAAGGACCTCCACATAAAACCAGATACACTCAAACTAATAGAAGAAAAAGTGGGGAAGAGTCTCGAACACATGGGCACTGGAGAAAATTTCCTGAGCAGAACACCAGTGGTTTATGCTCTAAGATCAAGAATCAACAAATGGGATCTCATAAAATTGCAAAGCTTCTGTAAGGCAAAGGACACTGTCATTAGAACAAAACGGCAACCAACAGATTGGGAAAAGATCTTTATCAATCCTACATCTGATAGAGGACTAATATCCAATATATACAAAGAAATCAAGAAGTTAGACTCCAGAGAGCCAAATAACCCTATTAAAAATGGGTTACAGAGCTAAACAAAGAATTCATACCTGAGGAATATGGAATGGCTGATAAGTACCTAAAGAAATGTTTAACATCCTTCGTCATCAGGAAAATGCAAATCAAAATAATACTGAGATTCACACCAGTCAGAATGGTTAAGATCAAAAACTCAGGTGACAACAGATGCTGACAAGAAAGAGGAACACGCCCCCATTTTTGGTGGGATTGCAAGCTGGTACAACCCTTCTGGAACTCAGTCTGGAGGTTCCTCAGAAAATTGGACATTGAACTACCTCAAGACCCAGCTATACCACACATGGACATATGCCCAAATGATGCTCCAACATACAACAAAGACACATGCTCCACTATGTTCATAGCAGTCTTATTTATAATAGCCAGAAGCTGGAAATAACCCAGATGCCCTTCAACAGAGGAATGGATACAGAAAATGTGCAACATCTACACAATGGAATATTACTCAGCTATCAAAAACAATGACTTCATGAAATTCATAGGCAAATGGATGGAACTACAAAATACCACCCGGAGTGAGGTAACCCAATCACAAAAGATCACACATGTTATGCACTCACTGATAAGTGGATAGTAGCCCAAAAGCTTGAATTACCCAAGATACAATCCGTAGACCATATGAAGCTCAAGAAGAAGGATATTCAACGTTTGGATCCTTCAGTCTTTCTTAAAAGGTGGAACACAAATATTCATAGGCAGGGATATGGAGACAAAGTCTGGAGCAGAGACTGCAGGAATGGCCATTCAGAGCCTACCCCACCTGGGGATCCAGCCCATATATATACAACCACCAAAACTGGACAATATTCATAAACCAAGAAGTGCATGCTGACAGGAACCTGTTATAGCTGTCTCTGAAGAGGTTCAGCCAGAGCATGACAAATACAGAGGCAAATGCTAGCAGCAAACCATTGAACTGAGAATGGTGTCCCTGTTGGAGGAATCAGAGAAAGGACTGAAGGAGCTTAAGGGGCTTGCAACCCCATAAGAACAACCCAAGGACTAAACTACTATGCAAAGACTACACATGGACAGACCCACAGCTCCAACTGCATGCGTAGCAGAGGATGGCCTTGTTGGTCACCAATGGGAGGAGAAGTCCTTTGTCCTGCCAAGGCTGGATCCCCCAGTGTAGGGGAATGTCAGGGCAGGGAGGTGGAAAGGAGAAGGTAGTTGGGGAGGGGGAACACCCTCATAGAAGAAGGGAGAGGGGGATGGGGTAGAGGCCTTATGGAAGAGTGCCATAGACCACCCAGGGGAGTGTGTCAGCAGAGGGACCAAGGCTTGGATTTCAGGTAGAGAATGGATTTGATGCAACAGACACAAACTCGAGGTGTGTGCTGCTGCAAAAAGCTTTACTTCTTGGCATATATTTAAGCAGTTAGAACAGGTACATCATAATTGGCAATCATCCAGCTGTTATTCATTACCTCACCAAATGTCCCTTGTAGAGAGGAAAGCTAAACATACAGTCTAGGAAACAGTTCTCAACTGCAAACAATAGTTTTTAAAAAAAAAAAACTGCAGTTATACTGCCAGATTTGTGGGCACCAGGTATGCATTCATCATTTATCTTTGTCATAATAAAGTTTAAACTCTATATTTCTGGCCCCTCAGAATAGTAAGAAAACTTTTGTAACCATAGCTAACTCTTAATAAGTTTGTTCAACTTGTTGGAACTCGTCTATGATCCTTCTAAAAGAATCATTACTATTTTGAATCATGCTAAACAACACTTTTCCAAAATGGGGGAAAGGCTTTTCTGGAACAGTCATGTTGTTAGTAACTGCAATTAATTTCTCTCCTATTTGCTGGGAGCTAACGGGTGCAGTAGTTGAATTCATCGAAGCCATTGAGTTCATCAGGATCATGATGATGTGAGACATTCCCGTCTCTGAACTTTCAGTTCCTAAGACATCTAAAGGTACATGACCATCTTCCCACACTGCTATATTCTTAAAATCAGATATTGTTGACAGGCTTAAAACTGCTAAGATCACCAAGGATAGAACACAGAAGGCATCTCCACCGCAAGCATAGACCCTAGTCATCATCTATTTGTAGGGAGACTGCCAGGGACCTCCAGGAGGCCAAGCCATTCCAGGCACCTGCCTCTGCTCTGGATAGAAACGAAGCACAAGAGCTTCATGTTACACAGACTCCACTGGAGGGGTTGTAGCAGAAAGGAAATCAGGAAAGGAAATAACATTTGAAATGTAGATAAAAAATATAAAATATATAAAAATAGAAAAAATTGGATTCCACAGACTACCTTGAATAGTGCCATTAGCTGATGATGAGTTTGGAAAAAACAATGTTACATGACATTATTTTAAAATTATGATTGATTAGTCCCTTGTAATCACCGATTACTGGAAGGATCATATCTCACTGTGTGATTCCTACTAACCTAAAATTTCAAAACTGCTTGAGAGAAAATATTTGAAAGTATTCTCAACATAAACTTGACCATATAATTTTTTTTATGTGTCCCAGAAGAAAGAGAGATTTTTTTTATTAACTTGAGTATTTCTAATTTACATTTCGAGTGTTATTCCCTTTTCGGGTTTACGGGCCAACATCCCTCTAGCCCCTCCCCGTCCCCTTCTTTATGGGTGTTCCCCTCCACATCCTCCCCACATTGCCGCCCTCCCCCCAACAATCACGTTCACTGGGGGTTCAGTCTTAGCAGGACCCAGGGCTTACCCTTACACTGGTGATCTTACTAGGATATTCATTGTTACCTATGAAGTCAGAGTCCAGGGTCAGTCCATGTATAGTCTTTAGGTAGTGGCTTAGTCCTGGAAGCTCTGTTGCTTGGCATTGTTGTACATATGGGGTCTCGAGCCCCTTCAAGCTCTTCCAGTTCTTTCTCTGATTCCTTCAACGGGGGTCCTGTTCTCAGTTCAGTGGTTTGCTGCTGGCACTCACCTCTGTATTTGCTGTATTCTGGCTGTGTCTCTCAGGAGAGATCTACATCCGGCTCCTGTCTGCCTGCACTTCTTTGCTTCATCCATCTTGTCTAATTGGGTGGCTGTATATGTATGGGCCACATGTGGGGCAGGCTCTGAATGGGTGTTCCTTCTGTCTCTGTTTTCCAGTTCTATACCTATTATCCTTAGGTTTGATCTTCTCATTGAGTACTGGATTTCCTGTATGTTTTGGACCAGTAGCTTTTTCCGCTTTACATTATCTTTGACAGTTGAGTCAATGATTTCAATGGAATCTTCTGCTCCTGAGATTCTCTCTTCCATCTCTTGTATTCTGTTGGTGAAGCTTGTATCTACAGCTCCTTGTCTCTTCTTTTGGTTTTCTATATCCAGGGTTGTTTCCATGTGTTCTTTCTTGATTGCTTCTGTTTCCATTTTTAATTCCTTCAACTGTTTGGTTGTGTTTTCCTGGAATTCTTTCAGGGATTTTTGTGTCTCCTCTCTATGGGCTTCTATTTAGCAGACTACCAAAAGAGGAATACACAGTAACCCAGCTAAAGTCAACAGCTTTGTTCTACTATGCTGTCCCACCTACAAAATAAGCCAGGGTAATGGTGGCATAAAACTTGAAGGTAATCAACAACATTTAACTTGGATTAAAACACACAAGATGGAACTCATTCCCAAGACCTAGAGTGAAACCAAATACTATTGGTCTTAAAGAAAAAAATGCTAAAATGACATTCTATTCAGCTATTCTCATGTATCAGTGCCTTATACAGCCACCATCAGTGAAGCACCTCCTGCAGCGAATGGGTACAAAAATCACAACTAGACATTATGGAGAGAGGAGAGAGAGAGAGAGAGAGAGAGAGAGAGAGAGAGAGAGAGAGCCAGCCCTAAATGGATATCAAATCCTGCCCCAGAGCTCAGAGAACCCTGAGGAAGAGAAGAAAGTAAGAGCTAGAGGGAATGAATGACACCAGGAGAACAAGGGTTTCTACATCTGAGACCAAAGCAGCACAGGGCCTGCTATAGCTTTCAGTATAGAGCTTTTATGGGTGTCCCGATTATGTGAAAGAGTGGGTCTCTGAGTTTTGTGCCTTCTTTGGAGTTCTGTTCCTTCTTTTAGTTTGCTTTGTACAACTTTGGTGTGATGGTTTTTGTTCTATATTATTAAATTTTAGTTTCATGTCCTTCCAGTCTGAACCAGTGCCCTGAGCAGACCTTAGGTGTTGGCTCTGCACCCAGTCCCACAACTAGAGGAAGCTTGACTCTTAGGTGCTCTAATACACCCAGGATCATAAGTGATGTCACAACATCTGCCACAACACTCGGAGTAACTGGGTCCACCAGGATCCAGGGACACAAGAACCCCTGTCCAGCCAGTGGCACAGGTTCCTTCCTGTCTGAACCTGTACCTGGATCAGACCTGGGGTGCTGGCTCTGCATCCATTCTTAAAATACCCAGAGGAGCCCAAGTTCCAGGTGTTCTGAAATCCCCACACTTATGGGACACAATTAAAGCTGTGCTAAGAGGAAAACTCATAGCTCTGAGTGCCTGCAGAAAGAAACAGGA